>NW_026634658.1:0-4688 GCF_024868665.1 Triplophysa rosa
CTCTCTCTCTCTCTCTCTCTCTCTCTCTCTCTCTCTCTCTCTCTCTCTCTCTCTCTCTCTCTCTCTCTCTCTCTCTCTCTCTCTCTCTCTCATAAACTATATTTTACTATCTGAAGATATCTCTAAACTCTAAAGATATGTCTAAAGTAGATGTACACCGATACTAAATTTCTCCATGGCCGATTATTCAGAATGATATCTGCAGATACAGATTCTGAAGATTAAATGAAATTTCTTAACTTTCTGAATGACTATTATTATTGAACATCAGTGATTTTTTTAACATTTTCTCCAAAAATAGCACAAATTCATTGCAATTTCTTGACCTCTTTTGATTGACAGGATATATCGGCCCTGATCATCGGCTGTTTTTAAACTATCTGCTGATAGTGTGAAGAATTGCTTTTATTGACCGATACTGATTACAGAACCTTGATGACATTATTATATAATTTAGACATACAGGAGTAAGACATTATTATATGTATTATTATAGCAATGATTTGGCTGATTTCTTGTTTTTTTTTATACTTGAAGAGCACCAAAGACACGTGAGCAGAATATTTTGGATTATAACCTGCAAATTGAAGGCTGCACTGTTACTCCAACAAATACAGTTAAAGACCTCGGCGTTATAATAGACAGCAACATGTCATTTAAAAATCACATCTCAAATGTCACAAAAACAGCCTTCTTCCACCTTAGAAATGTTGCCAAATTAGGAAATAGTTTATGTGTTGCTGACGCAGAGAAGCTTATTCATGCATTTGTGACCTCAAGACTTGACTACTGTAATGCACTAGTTAGTGGTTGTCCTGCATCATCAATAAACAAACTACAGTTAGTTCAGAATGCAGCTGCCAGAGTTCTAACCAGGTCCAGAAAATACCATCACATAACCCCAATGTTATCAACCCTTCACTGGTTACCCATTAAGTGTCGTATTGACTTTAAAGTTCTTTTAATCACTTATAAAGCCTTAAACGCTTTAGCCCCTACCTACATAACAGAGCTTCTACCACACTACAACCCATCACGCTCTCTTAGATCTCAAAACTCCAGACTTTTGATAACACCTAGAATAACTAAATCCACCGAAGGGGGCGGAGCTTTCTCATACGTAGCACCTAAACTCTGGAATAGCCTTCCCGATATTATTCCAGGGTCAGACACACTCTCCCAATTTAAATCTAGATTAAAGACACATCTTTTCAGCCAAGCATTCACTTAAATTGAATGCTTGTGCAAATTGTTACGAAGATTTTATTAAGTAAAATTTGCTGCTATAATTCAAGTACAATTTACTAATCAGAATAAAGTAAATTCTACTTATTGAATACATTTAGTTTTTGTTAAAATATCAAGTAAATGTTACGTAAAGTAAACAAAAAAAATTACACTGAACAAAAAAATCATGTGTCTAACTCAAACTTCACGGATCAATTACTTTCATAGTATATTTCAATATTTTTTTTCCAACATAGATGGTCAAGTAAGAAGAGACTGGTGGTCTCTGTACTGGCATTAGCACAGTTACTGCTCAATAAGTGAAATAACACACTCCGTGACTAATAGTATGCATCCCTCAGCCTAGGCACAAGCACCGCTCTTCTGAACAACGGTAACAACTTAAAAAACCCAAACTAAAAAAAAAAAAATGCCAAAGCTCTCCTAAATCTCAAAGATAAATCAACAAAAAACATGAACAAGTCTTTCCTTTTACTAAAAAACACTTAAAATGACAATTAATCTTGAAAATTAATCTCAGAATGCAGTCAGATACAAAGCATGCTGGGAACTACAGATCAACTGCCAAAGTAGTTATAGCTACAAAAATTATTTATGTAGTCTCAACACAAAATAAATAAGTAAACTTAATTTGACCAATTTAAATGGGTTTAACATCAAATTTAGTTGGATTTACTTAATAATTTGTTCAATTAAAATTTGTCACAATCCCAGTCCGTGTTTCCCCTGTCTTTGTGAACTTTTCTGTCACTTCCTGTTGTGTGCCATGTTTGTAGCGGGTGAAGGTGCGGCAGCGCAGTGCACCGCCCAAACACACCCCAACGCCGCAACCACCACCAGCAGAGCAGACTCCCGGAACAGGACCTCAGGAGCAGGCACCTCTCGGACCACCGGACTTGATACCGGCTTGGCGGCCACGACGGCTGGAGACTCTGGCTTGGTGGCCATCTTGCGAGCGGGCTCTGGACTGACTGGCGACCATCTTGCGAGCGGGCTCTGGACTGACTGGCGGCCATCTTACGAGCGGGCTCTGGACTGACTGGCGGCCATCTTGCGAGCGGGCTCTGGACTGGCCATCAGAGCCCGAGGCCTACTGCCCCCTCCAAAAAAAAGGTTCAGGGGCAGCCTCCTCCTCCACCTTGCCCACATTGAAGGGGGACTCACTCAACGCCAGGGCCAGCTCTACAAAGTCCACAAAACTTCCTTGAGAATCAAATGGGGCAAGCTGTGATTGAATGGGTTCGTTTAAGCTTTTACGGTAAAACACCATGAGTGACTTATCTGGGTAGTGAGTTTGTGGAACGAGATCCAAAAAGTCCTGTATGATTCTCAAGGGAGCGGGAGCCCTGGCGGAGCATAAGGAGGCGCATCGCTGGGTGCCAAAACACTGCTGGATCCATAGTGGTCGGTCTTTCTGTAACGGATTAATCCAGGCAGGATTCAAGCGGATCCACTTGCAGTANTCATCGTTCACTAACCTTGCTGTCATTCTGTTTTTAGATAGTGGCAGTGAATGGAAACAACTAAAAGAACAAAACAAAGTTGAGTCATGTTTGCACTGACGGAAGCATTGATGATATGAGCGTGTTTTTATTCCCCTGCTTAAAACTGTTAGTAAACAGAGCGTGTTTGGCAGCGAGTGTTGTGTTTGCTGGCGGTTACAAAAAACTGCAACAGTAACTGATTACCGCAGTGCTGAAAATGTTTCAATGATGCTCGCTGCTCATCAGCCAGAACCTCCACAGCGCCGAGACCATCTAATGATGCGTCAACAGAGAGAGAGACAAAGAGAAACAGACAGAGAGAGAGTGTGTGTTTTTCAAATGTCACGGGTACAAGAAACTCACTCTGTTAGCAAAACCATCAGTAAATAAGCAAAGACAAATGTGGCGACAGTACAGACCGGGGCAGGTTGTCACAGAGGTTCTATCTCAGTGAAAATCCAATTACAATCTAATTTTCTCAGCCATGGTTATGTATGTGGGTTTCACAATTTATATGAGGATTATTTATTTGAATTCAATCATCCTGAAATGAAAATTTCATATAGCTTTACAATCACTTTTGGGCAAACAAGTGAGCACAAAACCAATAAAACCACAGCATCCATTCAGAGCCACGGTAAACTACATTCAATTCAATTCAATTTTATTTGTATAGCGCTTTTCAATGTGCTTTGTGCCAAAGCCGCTTTACAGGAGAAAATAAGAAAAACTGAAAAACACAAAAAAGGTCAAACACAGCACATGGTGTTTAGAACAAGCAAGATTATTCTAGTAAATAATATCTAATAAATGCAGTCTATTTAGCATATTTTGCATTAAGTGAATGCTTGGCTGAAAAGATGTGCCTTTAATCTAGATTTAAATTGGGAGAGTGTGTCTGACCCTGGAATAGTATCGGGAAGGCTATTCCAGAGTTTAGGTGCTACGTATGAGAAAGCTCCGCCCCCTTTGGTGGATTTAGTTATTCTAGGTGTTATCAAAAGTCTGGAGTTTTGAGATCTAAGAGAGCGTGATGGGTTGTAGTGTGGTAGAAGCTCTGTTATGTAGGTAGGGGCTAAAGCGTTTAGGGCTTTATAAGTGATTAAAAGAACTTTAAGTCAATACGATACTTAATGGGTAACCAGTGAAGGGTTGATAACATTGGGGTTATGTGATGGTATTTTCTGGACCTGGTTAGAACTCTGGCAGCTGCGTTCTGAACTATCTGTAGTTATTGATGATGCAGGACAACCACTAAGTAGTTCAAAAGTACTCAAAAACATTCAAAAGCATGGCGAGTTAAAATGTGTTTTAAAAAATCTTGTTTATAGTGATGTTCCACAAACTGTGTTTCATTACTGCTCAAATGATTTCGAGTAGCCTAGAATACATTTAACATACAGATGTTGTGGAAGACAGGTGTTTATAATTAAAAAATATATGAAGATCTTTTAAGTGTCTCAGTTTCCTCTTCTCAGAAAGTTCATAAAAACACAAACAAAAAAATAAACCGACAGGCCAACAGATCTCAAAGCTACAGTAACAAAAGGGAAAAGTGTTTAAGCAGCAGCAGCAGAACAGGACGTCTCTAGATGAAGGTCATACTTTGTGTTTAAAGGTGCAGACTGTGTCTTTGAAACACACTGTTAAACATTAGGAACTGATTTCATGCATTAACAAACCATTTCTCAGTCTGTTCGAAACTCATTGGAGTTTCTGTGCAGAAGTCACTTATCTCGGGTCTGTTTTTTTGTGACTGGATCATCATCAGACTGTAAAGGTGTCAAAAATGATTAAAAAGGGAACTACATCAGGGCAATTCCAACGTTATGGACGTGACATTTTGCGTTATGGACGTGACATAAAAATGCTCAGAGAATGAATTTGTTACAAATATATTGAACCATCTGTTTATATTTTACTAAACCCTTGTTGATAGAGTCTAAACATAAAAAA
>NW_026634659.1:0-4687 GCF_024868665.1 Triplophysa rosa
AATTGCCTTTGAAGTTGTTAATGAGGGGCACTGTGGCAGACCATCCACTCACAAAAATAAAGTTTTTATATATTTAAGGTAGGAAATTTACAAAATATCTTCATGGAACATGATCTTTACTTAATATCCTAATGATTTTTGGCATAAAAGAAAAATCGATAATCTTGACCCACACAATGTATTTTTGTCTTTTACTAAAAATGTTCCCGTGCTACTTAAGACTGGTTTTGTGATCCAGGGTCACAAATTTCAGTAATGTGACCCTAAACAGTAGTGTACAATATAATTATGTTTATTATAGTTTCATTGTGATTATTTTCATTCAAGAAGTTGTCTTAGTTTTTTTTTATAGCTACCTTAAATTACGAGTAGCTTGCAGTTTGGAGACTTTTAATGTAGCTTCGTTCCCACATGAACATCGATTCATGCACGTAATGGTCAATCTTGCTGAAATCCAAAGACATCATCCAAAGCCAAGTAATGTAAACTCAAGACAAATGAAATTATAACCCTTTGATCGAAAAAGGCACTTGTGGATCCTCAAGCGTGTGGTTTTACAGCACAGATGCTATTTGATTCAATTTGGACTTTATCTACGGATGAAAACAGGGCAGGGTTCGGTTTAGCTTTCTTCATAATTAGTTGCCCAGCAGATGACGCCTCAAACGATATCTCCTACCTAGAAAGCCATGGGCCTGTAACGCTTCTAAATAACAGGGCCCCTCACAGCTGGAGATCATCTTTGCCTCACCTGCCTTGAAGGATTAGGAAGAGGTCCTTGATGTCCTCCCCTTCTCTCTTTTCTCTCTGAATTAGTTTAGCTCCGATGGGGGCGTGTGTTCTGTCGAGGCAGCGTTAAGTGGATTTACATATTGGATTTCTGTGAAACTGGTAGACTTGCTTGTGTAAGCCGCAGCGTCCCACCGGGAGCTTTAGTCAGATGATAATGCTTGTTTTCGCTTTTAATGCCGACACATGCACGCATTTCCTTTTCTGTCTCTGCTAAAACTCTCAATCAAACAAGTGACCCCACACACATGTACACGCTCCTAACAGCGGGGTGCTAAGTCCTACCAGACGTCTGGAATCAACAGTGCTGTCCAAAGTCCCGCACGATGACCTTTCTACGACCCTTCGGCTTTGAGGGATTCTGCCCCTGGTTCGCTCATGAGACCTCTGCGACAGCTCCCGTTTCCCCCTTTTCCACCCCCTCTTGCCCCCGCACATTTTTTGTCCTGGGAAAGCCATCTATGCTTAAAGGTATCTCATGACAAGCCGAGAGTAAACACAGAGTTTCAGGCAGATGCATGCAAAGGCCACATCCAAAGGGGCACAAGCAGCTATAATGAGAGGACACCGCAGTTTCAGCATGCTGTGCCGGCCCAGGGTGGAACATAACATCTACAGCCAAACCCAGGCACAGAGTCACACTGAGGCTTATATCAAAGAGCTATGAGCACGGAGGATAATCATTAAGATGATTTGTGGTAGCACCAATATACATCTACCATAGTTTTACCATGTTTTTAAGTGCTTTGCTGATGAAATGAAGGTTCATTGAAGGTACCATTTGAAGATCCTGCTATATGAATATGGATATCATTCACGATACCATAACTCTATCATGGTACTACCATAGTACTTTTTTACTGTTAATAGAGATTTGTAAAGGATCTGATTTTTGCTTTTTGTGAGCACTCTTATGATCTTATGTTTAATATACAACTGTATGGAGAGGACTCTGGACAAATGAGATTTCACTGTGAATTTAAACACAATAGAATTTAAAACAACCTTGACAAAAAAAATCGTATCGCTTATTGCAGTTGTGACTGTCTAATTAACTTTTACCGCCAGTGTTTTTTTTAAGTTGTCAGTCAGCACCAGCATTTTTATTACATTTACAAAAATATGAAAATGGACCCCATAAAAATTAGTATATTAATATAAGAATATTAAATTCATAAGATTTAAGAACAGAACCTCTCTTTTAAACAAGGAAAGCTATTTTATTTTATTATAAAAAATTGTATTATTTATTTGTTCTTTTTTAACACATCTCGATTGTAGGTGGGTTTCTTTAGAAATGCAACATTTTCAACAAAAAGCGGAGTAAAATTTGATTTTTTTCCAAGAGTTCAGATTCATAATTATGATCAATCCTTTTGTATTTTCTCCCTTTGGATCTGTACATGCTGTACTCTTTTAGAAAGAGTGTAACAGTGCCCCCTACCAAATAAATGTGAAACATGAAAACATGAATTGCCAGAAATGTCAGTCAATGACGGGGAATCGCTGCTGTCTCGTAAAACAACTGTTCTTTTCACAGCTTTTTCACTTTAAATTAAAAAAAATAATTTCACAGAATCTACCTTTTTTAATACGGTTTAAACCGTAAAATTACAGAAGAGTTTACTACAAATTTACAAGCAAAACATGTCATTTCATATCAAAATGTTATTTCAGTATATTTTTTCTGGCATGCCAGCTGTCGGAAAATTTCAAATTTTTTACATCATTTTTTTTACAGTGTACAGAAAATGTCATCAATGGTGGAGAAAGTTAATATGTAGACAATGTCCAATTTTATGCGTAACGTGTACCTCATTTTCATCTTTCCTCTCTTTTTCTCTCTCTTTCACTCTCACAGTGCCCACAGTGCTCCCGACTACTCCCGCTCCCTCCACCACCCCATCAGATGAGTGTGATGATGAGCAGGCCAACTGCCACAGCGGAACAGGTGATGACTACGACCAGACAGGTGCTAACACCCGCCTGCAGAGACTGCACCCTTCCTTAGTGCACCTTGCACCTTCTGCTATGCTAATCACACCATCCTAATCCTCACTGGACTAACTGTCTCCCTTGCTTCAGCAAATAACAGCTCTTCTAGTCTTTTCGTTCGCTATCTACGCAATGCTAATCCTCTCTTCCCCCACAACTTCGCTCACCTGAGCCTCCGGGCATGTTCGGAATGGCATACTGGCATAGTACTCCTACTAATAGTGTACAGTATGTTAACTGTGCACAGTATACTGATCTTCTGCATGCATCTAACAAACACATTAACCTTGCCAAATGCGCTACACTTGCATTTCTATTAAACCGAGTCACAGAGACAAATGAACCAAAAGCTGTATTAAGTGCCATCTTTATTTAGTCATTTATAGAATTGGACTTAAAATTGCAATATTAGCAACGTCATGTGACTACGATGTAAAATTGTTATTGTTACATATAAACTGTTTCATATACTACATACTTGTATTATTTATTAGGTAGCATGCCGTATGCAATTATTCCATTTTGAACATTACTGAGTTTAATGGATATTTGGATTCATTATGCCTGCTGTGATTCTATATAACAAAATAGCATGCTACTGTTAGTAAAGTTTATTTTTGTATAAGTCATATCGTTTCACATACTTTACATAAAAAAAAACATGTTTTGTGAACATAGGATGAAGTCAACCGTACACTAGTAGGCCTATTCCATCTCGCAACATAGCTATGGCCTAAGTACTTATCCTCTGCACTAAACCTTGATCTGCACATTACATCTATTTGACTACAAATGCTTCTTGTGTTCTCCAGCTGCTAACACTAACACTAATATCTAAACTCTGCCTTTAATCTCTTCAGTGCAGTCTCACAGTGTGTGTGTTGCACAGAATTACAGTCTGAAAATCTTAAAAGTAAACGTTCCTTATAAACAAGATTGTGTTACGCAAATAGAAGGAGCCTCTTGGTAATTATCCAAATAAAACATTCCCCGGCCTGGCATCCCATTTCAACTTTCCATCTAATGGCCTTCACTGTGTGCACACTACAGGTGGAACCGCTGTGCCAGAGATGACCACAGAGTTGAGCACTGGTCCAGGTGAGAAAGTTATTCGCTCAAATGATGTACCTTCTCTCTGCACACAGCATGTGTCATTTGTATAATTACACTGGATTGTCTAATGCAAATGCAAAGTGTGTTGTTTTTTCAATGTTTAATACTGCTATACCAGTTTGAGGTGCAAATAGCCTACTATAAGTGGGTCAATCATGAATCATGAGTTGACTTTCAAAACATTGGTTCAACATGTTTTCAATGTTTAACCTCAATAGTGTGAGTGGAGTGGGACTTTCTGTTCGCTAAACAATTACTGGTGGTGCATGTCTCGTATTTTTAGAGTACGAAACCTCCAGCGGTGAGTTGAACTTGCTGAAAATTTGAATTTACGATCTGGCAACCCACCACAACACCCTGGAGTCACGGCCGCAAGCTCACTCTAAAGTGCCGCTAATGGCGCCGAAAAGAGACACCGCGGCCTTTAAGAAAGACACTTATTTCGTGCTTTAGTTGTTGAGGATATTGGATTGATATCGGTAATGGGTAAACTCAAAGATGAGTATGAAAGTGTTCTCGTGAAAGTCTATGAGGAGGCGTTTTAATTCGCTCACTCAGCATAATGAATGATTAGCCATTCAAGACTGCTCACTAATGAGCAAATGGAAAATGCCCCTTAACTGACCTTGCCTAATTAGGCAGCGTGTGTATGTGCAGGCCAGTCTGTCTCATCACACCATCAAAATAACTGAATTGTGCTCTTAATAAGCACGTGACTCTTGCGTGTGTGTGTGTGTGTGTGTGTGTGTGTGTGTGTGTGTGTGTGTGTGTGTGTGTGTGTGTGTGTGTG
>NW_026634660.1:0-4672 GCF_024868665.1 Triplophysa rosa
TTTTTTTTTATTTTAGTTTGAGACACTGTTCAAGAAACAAATCTTCTGCTCTCATGCAAAAACAAACTCGACCATATTAATCTGGCATGCACGAACTTCAACCAGGACTGGGTTCAATGGCCATATGAAATGAAAAATAGTGTTTTTTGGCAGCAATAACACAAGGTAGGTTCGGTGCACACAGGGATAAGAAATGTCCTATGTCCACAGTTAAATATGTCGCCAGATCTTTATTGTTGTGAACCTACTTTTATAACAGAGGTCCTGGACATCTTGTTCAGATACATGTCATCATGTTTTCTATCAAATACCAACAAATAAAAAAAATCAAACCTGACTTGCTCTGCTCTAAATATTATAATGGGTCATGGTTAGATCTTCCATCAGCACACTGGTTCAAAATTATCATCAAAATCAACAAAAAATGTGTCACTGAACACAAAATCAAGATCCTGCCATAGCCAACCCAGTTCCCTGACCTGAACCCTATAGAAAATGAGTGATATGAACTGAAGAAGAGGGAGCACCAACATTTGAAGGATCTTAAGAGATTCTGTATGAAGGAATGGACTCGGACGACTTGCCATATATTCTCAAACCTCATCAGACATAAAAGAAAATCTGTTTTTCATGCAAATGGAGGTTGCAAAAAGTTTTGAAAACAAGGGTGCCAATAATTGTGACCAGGGTGTATAAGAGAAAAAAAATCATAATGTGACATTCCCCCCACTTAAAATTGTTTTACTTTAATGAAATGTTGGAATATTGTAGGGAGAAACAATGCAGATTTATTTTTACAGCCTTTTTTGCTTATGTTTACCAAGGATGCCAATAATAGTGGAGGTCACTGTAGATATTAGAAACTAAAGTGGAGCAATGCAATTTTGTAAAAATAAATATAGGATACAAGGTATTATTGCCATTTTTCCCAATGCAATGCACATTAACAAAATGTTGTATTTTAAGTTTTTAGGTTAAAATTTTGTAATCTAACGGCTCTGTTAGTGCTAGTATGTCAAATTGTAATGGAATGGACATATTAGCAGTACTAACTGTAAAATATTATTGTCTGTAGCCTAAGATTATAATTACACTCTACTTAGAAAGATAGCAGGACATATGACAAATATATTAAATTTAAACTTTTTAAGAGATGGACTGGCACTTAGTAGTTTGTTGCCATAAAAATGTTATACTCTTAAATAATAATAAAAAAATACTGTTTTACTTAACATGATGGCCACCATATTAAGATAAAATGTCCAGCTAAAAAAAACTATGGTTTCATTTTACCCCAATTACCAGACACTTCTGTTCACAAAATATATAAATAAATCATGGCCTACTCTACTGCATTAGAAAATTACGAAAACTATCTTTTGCCACTAGGTGTCAGTAAAGCTCAAAATGACTATCTTGACAGTCAGCACAGCGTAACAAAAAATAAATGAGCACACCTTTAAGCTACTAAATCACATTCTTCCACACCCTCTCTCCCGCTGTATCAAATTGATATCTCTCGCCCATTTTCTCTCTTGACTCTCAACCTATTCATGATGCATAGAGATATATTCCCCAAAACTGACATGCATTGTAAATGATAGGAATGAAGTGAGCCTCTCAGTCCACCTGTTAACAGGAAATGTTGACCTTACGTGCCAATCAAATGGAAAAATAGTCAACGCTACCGAACCCACACCCACTAGCACAGTACATTCACACACAAAAACATTTTTGTTAGATCGCTTCAGCCTTCGCTTGCCTCCACAGACATTATGGATTACTGGTCTATGACTGACAGATATTATGCTTAACTAAGCACAAGTATCTGTACCTGGGGAAAGGCAGATTATAATTGACCTTGGACACCCTCGGTTGTGCTTTATTAAAACTTCATTTAAATAAGACAAAACCTTGGTGAGGACAAGGCGCCACAGCCATAATGGATTAGATGGAAATCCATTATGCATCGCACACAAGAAAAAGTAGGGACGGAGAGCTGCTTTAAAAATATATTTTTAGTACAGAAAATTAATGCCCCCCACACAGGGCCACTGAATCATTTTAAATGGCCTTTTTTAGTATATAGGTATATGTGTTGAGAAGGCCAATATTTCAGCAGTGCATAGACTAATGGCTCATTAATAGATAAATGTTTTTGGCTTTTCTCTTTGGTTGTAGGATGCTATTTTAGTCGCCTTGTGAATAAGTTATGGGTCTTTTGCATTTAACCAAGTGTATCTGTCCTGTATTTACATTTAAGGTTAGAAGTACGAATATTACTTTGTTGTTATGCATTTTTCATTTAAAGTTGCAATCCATAAAAAAAGTGTCTCCCTAAACTTATATTTATAAGTATGAGTAACCTGCAATTTTAAATTTCAAACAGAGATGGCGATATAGAGGCCAAAATACGTATTGCAGCTTGTATGGTACGTTTGCGCAACAACAATGTACTACTAAAAACCAAAAAGAGTGATTTTTGAAACGTCTTACAAAGAGACAAACATTTTGTCAGAACTGAAAAAAAACACTGTTCTGTATTATGCATGGTAGGCGAATAGTTGGTGATGTCACTTGCACTTTAAGACCCATTTTTTAAAAAGTTTGCATTGCATACCTGCAAAACACCACTGTCATGTACTATAACAGCTAAAACAGCTTTTTTGTTTGTTTTTAGTTAAAAACTGTGTTATGTAAACGTACCCTAAGAAGCTATAGGTTACTCAAGGCCATGCTTAAAATATTAAAGTGAAAGTTCACCCAAATATGAAAATTCTGTCATCATTTACTCACCCTCTTGTCATTTCAAACCTTAATGACTTTCTTCCGCAGAACACAAAAGAAGATATTTTGAAGAAAGATGGTAACCGAAGAGCACTGGACCCCATTCACTTCTATTGTATGGACACACAGTGTAAGTAAATGGGGTCCAGTTAACACCCAGTCTTCAGAATATCTTCTTTTGTGTTCTGCGGAATAAAGAAAGTCATACAGGTTGGAAATGACAAGAGGGTGAGTAAATGATGACAGAATTTTTATTTTGGGGTGAACTATCACTTTAAATTATGGTTAGACGCAACACACAGTGTATTCTATTACTTTACAGGCCTAATTAAGATATGAAATAACACATTTTCATTAAAACATTATTTTATTATGCAAACCATTTTGTCAACAATTTTGTCTATGAAAGTTATTCAAATTAACTTATCAATATATGATCTCTACACAATCTATATCTATAATCCATACACAGTGTTTAACAAATTTATTAGACCACCTGTCAAAATAAAGAAAGTACAAGTAGTTAAGGAATCTGCCAAAAACGTATATTAAAACAAAACATTTTATTTTCAACTATTAGACAAATATCAAACTAAAACAACTGAATAGTCTTTATATTTATATAATAACCAAAAAACAATATTTTACTGTATACGGCCTCCTTTGGCCTTAATAACAGGCAATGTTTTTTTTCACAATCTCTGTTTTTATTGGGCATCTAAATAAAAAAATAAAGTGCTTTACTATTTTACTATTTTTTAGTAAATTCCATTCATGGATAACAACAATAATTATATTTTAGCATTAGAAATACTGCTGTGACTTAAGAGCTTACACATACTGGTGGATGAACCATTACAGACTGTTAGTCATTGATCTTACATTGAGGTGATGGTGAGCTAATAAATTAGCTAAGCACTAATATATTTATCTTTACACATAATCCATATATCAATTAATCATATTAGCTATGTTTCATTTTATTTTACAACAAATGTCTAAAAGAAAGTATTGAAAGAAAGTGGACCTTTTAAACCAGCAGCTGATTAAAATGTATTCACTGTTGCAATTACAGTTACATCCCTGTTAATTAATAGGAACATTTTACTGTGCCTTGTAATAAAAAAACGAGACAAGCAACATCATGCATCTGAATTTCCGATGGCTGTTCCTGCAGCAACAATTCTTACTTTGACTAAAATGTGCAGAAAACCAGCCCTTGGATATGTTTTTAATACTACGAGGAAACACAGGATGACAAAGGTGTGTCTGTGAGATAGATGTGCTGCCTCTCTGTGTTGTAAAGTGTCTCTTCTCATTGGAATGAATGTCTGTGTGTGCATTGGTTTTACTCCTTTCCACAGCCTCCTTAACCCCCCCCCCAAAGCCTCCACCTCAACTGTGGAACAAACATAGCTGACTCGACAGGCCCAACAGCAGGCAATATCCCCTGCTTTCAAGCCTTTGCTCTTGCTAGCTCTGGATGGATTTGGTTAGTAAATCGTGACAGGGGGTCGGCCATGCCTGAGAGGAGAGGGGAATGAGGAAACAAGTGTTTGTTCCGTATCGCCCGAGAGATGCGAGAAACAGACCTTGTGATGTCCTGTCACCTGAAAAGCATATGAAAGTAGGCACACACATCTGTTATCCAAATGTTAACTCCAGGCGCCCTGTGTTGTCACGTCGGGGGGAAATTGCTGTTCGCTAAAGACGTGAGTGAAATGCTTTACCCGAGAGAGGGCTCGAGTGAGGAACAGGGATGCCGGAGCGGGGTGATGGTGGATATGAGTTATAGACACACCACCAAAAATTGATATTTCGACATGTGATGTCTGGTGCAACGTCTATCACCACCTACAAATTTTGTGAAGATGCTATGGCGATA
>NW_026634661.1:0-4657 GCF_024868665.1 Triplophysa rosa
CTCTCTCTCTCTCTCTCTCTCTCTCTCTCTCTCGCACACACACACAAGCCATTCAGCTGTCAGCTGCAGAATCTGAGCATAAGAGTGGGGGACATGATTTAGCGGTTGACTTTCACTGTTTGTCTACTGGCTTTTAACACGGGGGTTTGAAATAAAGCTGAGAAGTTTCCCAAGCAGCTTAATACAGAATGGTATGGCACACTCACAGCAGAATAAGGAGGAAATGACTGTACCTGACAGACCACAGGCTGATGGCACACAACCCACCTACACTGCTGCTCCTGGTGTATGTCAAACTGAACAGAAAGTTCTGAAAGTGCTTATTTGATACAGAATGTACAATGACAGTGAGTGTAAAACAGCAGCTGTCAGCTGGTGGGTTGCGAGAGGGTTGCAGGCAAAAGGCAAAAAGAAATGCATATTGCCAAAAGTCAAGACCAAGTAACCATAATCATAATCAACAATGCACTACAGCGACAGTAAATAAATGAACATATCTGTGACGATCGCAATTAATTCTCGGCTGCTACCATAAAACATTTCAAATTCAGAAAACGTTATTATTTATATTATATATTTGTTACATTTCTTTTGGGTTCAATATTTATGTAGATCATTTTTCACATTATTGGGCCTGTGCATTTCATGTAATAATGAAAGGAGCACTCTGTTTACTGTGACATTACAGATTTTTGCTACAGTGTAAACACAAAATTGATTGCGAAAAACTGGTCCAAACGATATGTTAATGAAAATGTTAAAAAGTTATTCTAAGACATGTTAATGCTGATAAATGTTATTATAAAACAGCCCACCATGTCTTCATTAAATATCTGTGATAGAGGGTAGACACACATCTGTTATCTATTAAACATAACATTTCAAGTAGCTCACATAGATCACATGTGTTGCCACGTTCCCCTGAAAATTACATTTCCACCACATTACTTAAATAAACACAGGGAGGCAGAGTAAAAACGAACACTTCTGTACTGCTACAGAGATTTATGAACATTATTTGACTGCTTCTGCTGCTGCTGTTTTTCCATTCAGTTTTTAATGAGAGCATTTCAAAGCATTTCAATTTCAATTTATGCATTTAATATCAATCATTTTAAAAGTTATCTATATAACTAAATGAAACTATGAAATATTTCTGTTTAAAGAATGTTCAAACATGAGACAAGTTTCTGAGTTCAGTTAGCACTGCTGCACTGCTGCCCTTTCAATGCAACTGATTGCTTCCATTGTTTGCCTCATTTGTAAGTCACTTTGCTTAAAAGCCTCTGCAAAATGACTAAATTTAAATGCAAATGCAACATTAAAAGCCATATAAAATTAACTAACACGTTTGAGCCTTCAAATATTATATAATAATGCACAAACATAATATTATTTGGGATCCTTAAACTTTATTTAAAAGTTTATTTTGATTTTGCATCTAATGTGCATCTGCAAAAACAATAGCTATTATATCAATAATATCAATCGAGAGGAATATTTTATCATTGATACGTGTGTTTGGTGTTACTACTCTAAATAAAGCGTGTGTGTGTGTGTGTTTATAGCACGTGAAGGAACGAACGAACGAACGAATGAGAGCTCGCTAATCTGTTTGGATTCAATGCAACATGAGTCTCTGTAGCCTTGTCGCCCTCTATCGGTAACATATAACATTCACCCCCTGTGTCAAAACACATTTCACTACATAAGTGAGGAAAGCTAGTCACGTGATTACCTTAGATTTAAAATAAAACATGATCCTGTTGATTTATGACTCTTTTTACAACGAGTGACAGAGACACAGTAAACGGACTCAACTGTGTATGCACAGTTCATCAACAAAATTGCAGAGGAGAGAAAGAACGAGAGAGAGGGAGGGGGGGAGCATTTTTAATCACCCTATATGAGTTAGGCTACGATACGCATAATGAAAGGAGCCAACGAGGAGAAGATAGGCCTACAGGTTTTATTATCACAAAATGAAAATGTTACAAGTTCACATGACTCACGATTCTACATTATATGCACAATGCATGCATGCATACATACAATATGAATCCAAATACAATAATAGCTACATGTTACAGTAAAACGGCTAGAAAATATCTCCCCAAGATTGCCGCATTTATTCAATGCTAGGTGTGCAGTATGGCTGTAGTTTGTTCATTTATTTGGTGTAGCCTACTGTGTTTTATTTTTTGGTCTCCGTGTTAGTGCAGTTTGCGCCCGGGACCGCCACGGGGGTGTGTCAGGCGCTCAAACGCTCTCCGCCTTCACCATTCGCATATAAATGATTTGATCGGGGGAGAGAGATCAGAGACTCCTAACCCTCATACGGGAACTGAGCTCGTCACAGTCAGTACCGGTTTATTTACGCGTGAGTAGCCGATCCGATAAATTCTTAAGGACTTTGGACACTTGGAGAGCTTTTGCGCAGGAGCGCATGAAACAGACACCTGAACAGCAAGAGCTAAAGGATTTTACCTCCACACTAGAGAGTTGCATCTCATTTTTCTGCATGAATCTATTCGACTCGTACCTAAAAATGAGCGACGAGCAGGACAAGAGTCTTTCCGACGCGCCGAGCCCGAGCACGTCCGAGGATTCGGCTCCGTCTCCGTGTCCATCTGGATCAGGATCCGACACCGAGAACACCCAACCCGAGCAGAACCTGAGAGAGTTTCAGAAGGACGAAGGTGACAAGTTCCCCGTGTGCATAAAAGACGCGGTGTCGCAGGTTCTGAAGGGGTACGATTGGACCTTGGTGCCCATGCCAGTGCGAGTGAACGGCTCCAGCAAGTGCAAACCGCACGTCAAGAGACCCATGAACGCGTTTATGGTTTGGGCTCAAGCTGCGCGCAGAAAACTGGCGGATCAGTATCCGCATCTTCACAATGCCGAACTCAGCAAAACCCTCGGCAAACTCTGGAGGTAACATCGGCGTTAGAAATGACAAAACAAACGATGTTTTATTTGTGCAATTTTTTTGGAAGGAATAGTGCGATGGAAATGTGAACGCTAAAGTAATGAAGCCAAAGGATCTTTGTATTGATAAGAAATGTTACACTCCAAAAGTTGAAATAAAGACAAACGTAATAAGAAATAACAAAGTTTTCTCCATTGTTGGGTTGTTTTTGTTTTAAATTGTTGATCCAACTGAAGTTGTTGTAAATGCTAGTTCAGTTCCTGACATTAATGTAAGTGTGTGGAATGTGAATGAGCAACTAAATGAGTCTTGCTTATATCTCGTTGTTGACGTTTGTAGATTGCTGAATGAGGGAGAGAAACGTCCGTTCGTAGAGGAGGCGGAGCGCCTGAGGGTCCAGCATAAGAAAGACCACCCTGACTACAAGTACCAGCCGAGACGAAGAAAATCATTGAAGAATGGCCAAACGGAACCCGAGGATAGCGAGCAGACCCACATTTCTCCCAACGCCATTTTTAAAGCCCTGCAGCAGGCCGATTCTCCTGCATCCAGCCTGGATGAAGTGCATTCGCCAGCAGACAACTCTGGTACACGAGCACCACCAGATGAATAGTTTGTTAAGCGTTTAGCTAAGTGCATTAGGGACGGATACAGATTTGACTGCAAATCGAACAGCTCCTAAAGGGAAATCTACGCTTTTAAGTGTCTACTGTAGTTTTTAATTTTTATTCTTCTCTTTGTTCTTAGGAGTGGGCCAGGCGCAAGGCCCCCCCACACCACCCACAACTCCCAAAACTGACCTGCCATCCAGCAAGGTAGACTTTAAGCTTGAGGGCCGTCCCCTTCAAGAGGGCATCGACTTTGGAGCAGTGGATATCGGCGAGCTGAGCAGCGATGTGATCTCTAACATGGAGCCTATTGACATCAATGAGTTTGACCAGTATCTGCCCCCTCGCGGACACCCAGGCATTGCGGCCACTCAGACGTACTCCAGTGGCTACGGCCTCAGCAGTCAAGCCATGGGAGCCACAGTGCATGGCTGGATCTCCAAACAACAGCAGCACTCGTTGAGTGAGCTGGGCCAAAGTCAGCAGAGAACCCAGATCAAGACCGAGCAGTTGAGTCCCAGCCACTACAGCGAGCAGCAGGGCTCCCCGCAGCATATCGCCTACGGCTCGTTCAACCTGCAGCACTACAGCACCTCGTACCCCTCCATTACCCGCACGCAGTATGATTATGCAGGGCACCAGAATGCCGCCAGCTCCTACTACAGCCATTCCGGGGGTCAGAGCTACCCTACATTCAGCTACATGAGTCCCAGTCAGAGGCCCATGTACACCCCAATTGCCGACACAACAGGTGTCCCCTCCGCACCACAGGCACACAGTCCGCAGCACTGGGAGCAACAGCCAGTCTACACGCAGCTGTCCAGGCCGTAAGACCAGGAGAACTCTGGGACGTTCTTTAAACGTACTGAACTAACAGAATGGCTCCCAACAGTGCCTTTAAAATCACTTGGAGTGGTGATTATATTTTGAAGATATAATGACGCTAAAAAGAAAGCCTCTGTGAGGACATATTCAATATAAATGTTTTAGTATGTACTGTGTATGTGTTATTTGGGGAATTTGTACTCTGGTATATAGGGAGAATAAGCATTTGTCTGCAACCAGTGATGTTTTTTTTAAGAAAGCCTAACGATGTCCTCCTAATTCTGTGTATATATAT
>NW_026634662.1:0-4656 GCF_024868665.1 Triplophysa rosa
GTCAATTTTTTTCGAAATTGAGATTTTTACATATTCTGAAAGCTGAATAAATAAACCTTCTATAGATATATGAGTTGTTAGAATAGGACAATATCTGGCTGAGATACAACCGTTTAAAACTCTGGTATCTGAGAGTGCAAAAAAATCAAAATATTGAGAAAATTGCCTTTGAAGTTGTTAATCAGGGGCACTGTGGCAGGCCATCCACTCACAAAAATAAAGTTTTTATACATTTAAGGTAGGAAATTTACAAAATATCTTCATGGAACATGATCTTTACTTAATATCCTAATGATTTTTGGCATAAAAGAAAAATCGATAATTTTGACCCACACAATGTATTTTTGCCTTTTACTAAAAATGTTCCCGTGCTACTTAAGACTGGTTTTGTGATCCAGGGTCACAAATGATACCATGGTTCCCAAGACAACCTACCTTTACGTTGATCGACTTTTTGAGCTAATAGACACCCGAGCGGATGAAGACAGAAAATGAGTATAGTTTGCAACTAAACTCACATACAAATGAGAAATTGGGTATCAACGTAAGCGAACTTGCATTTTTTATGCCAGCACCTAATAACATCTGTCAGATTCTGTCAGTTCAGAAAATATCCAATTGAGGTTTAAGAAAGCTCTTAAACCTGTTTTGTCGGTGCCTTTTGGTCCATTTACTAATCTGAGGCGGGTCAAAGGTCAACCGGCTCGTTCTTCCAGCACCAGAAAAAGGGCATCTGTCAGCAACCCTAGCTCAACACGCTCTCATAACTCAAGGACAACTGCCACAAGCGGAAGGTTAGTTCCACATGAACAGCCCAACATTCCAGGGGTGTCGCTCCATAACGAAGAGTCAGCTGCTCGGCCAGGGTGACCTCCAAGCGCCTCTTACATCTGAGCGCCGCCCACTTCCTGAGTCACATGCGGCAGTTCTGTTTCTGTGGTGGCAGGAATCGAGATCTCTGCGTGGAACAACCCTTTGCTTAGAAGTGGCTCTTGCGTTTCTCCTCAGGGAAAAGTCCTGAGAAAGACACACGTTTAGGTCAATGGAGGAGCAGCCCACAGATCAATGGCTGTGCTTGGTCATGTGGGGAGGGGAGGCCCGGTGGAGGTGATAAGCTTCCATCTAATTACACACCAAGGCCGTTTCAAGGCCGTTCAGTCTGCGTGAATCAGGTGGTTTTCAGAATGTGACAGTAAGATGTCATGGGGGGCTGCTTGGGGGGGGGGTTGGGGGTGCTATGCAGCTGTTAAAGGGATAGTTCACCCAAAGTACAAATCTATCATTCTCTCTTGTCATTCAAAACCTGTATATGACTCTTATGAACACAAAAGATGTTTTGAGAAACGATGCTTTGTGTCCATATGGAAGTCAATGGGGGCCAACGTTGAATGGTTACCAGTTTTCCTCAAAATCTCTTCGTTCTGCAGAAGAAAGATTTGAGGTATTTTTTACTCATTATCACAGCTGCAATTTTCCTATCAACCACGTGACCATAGATGCAAACTTTTCTGGATATTTGGACAGTTGGGGAGGTGGAATTCACAACAAGAGCGTAGCGTTATCATCCAAAGCCACGCCTTCCCTTGAACTCCCCACCACCACTCTCACATGTTATCATAATGGCGTGCAAAGGTTAAATCCAACGCTGTTTGTTTAAAATATAAACATGGATGATGTGGAAAACAGACCTCGTATGATCTTTATCCCTGTGCAGGTGTAACAACCCGTGCTGGTGTTAGCAGCTGTGCTTGTGTTGGGTTGATATACAGTCTTTAAAGGGCTCTCATCCTGGTGTGAGGATACAGAGGGCGACTCGACGGTGACGCTCGGGTTCAAATGCTGATCGACACTATGATATGATCCGTTCAGCTCACGTGGTGCATGCCGGAGGTTTATTTATTGAGTCAATCACTTTCTCTATATGAGGCGAGCCTGGCGGTTAACTGTTGAATGGTTACCTCTGTTTCTCTGTGAACCGAGAAGAACAGACAACCAAGAGAGATCATGGAAAACACATGGAGCTGTACACACATGCACGCAGCAGGTGTAAGCGACAGACGCTGCTCCGTTAGATTAGCTGGTGAAGCAGCACACCGCCGGTAATGCGAGCAGCTCGATGCATTAATGTAACTCATGCATCTCTCTGAAGTCAGGCCAGGCGGGGACGGTCACATGCATGCGAAAGGCGGAAAACACAGAGTGCATTTAACACAACCAGAACAGAGCGAGACGGGCAGCTAGCGCATCTCCCGCTTCAGGTTCTGTTTAAAGTTTAAACACATCCAAGTGCATGAAGTTCGGCTCCAGTCTGGCTGGTATTAAACAGGCGGGTTTGGGGGATGTCAGCGGGGACGTGCATGCGTGTCTATTGTCATGTCATGTGATCTGATCTGGAAATAGCCGCCTGTCACAAAGGAGGAATGGATCCCTGTGCCCGCTCTGGTATGACGGAAATACAACTCCTAAAGGTGAACCTCAGCCCCCTTTCCGCAGCTCTCCAAATAATCCGCTTATTTCACTGTACCGCAAACAGAGAGAGAGAAAGAGCAGTGGGCGAGCGAGTGACATTTGGGGAGGAGATTCAGTGAGAGAGTGATATGGTTTGGCTTTGGTTTCAGTGGATGAGATTCAGGCCTTAAATGATTCAGGAGGGCTCTGATGTATCAGACAGGGGAACGCAGTGCTGCTCGGCTGGATGAATGTTTACTGTGCACACACATGTGCGTATGTTTGAGGTGCTGAGAGCATACACAGAAGAACGAAAAGGAAAGGAATACATCAAACCAACACTGGCTCGCACACACAGCATGAGTGCCTTTGCTCAATGAACATTTTAAATGTGACTCATAACATGTGACCCTCCTAACTGACCCTATGTAGGCACGTTCATTATTACAGTATCAACAAATATAATATTTTATTGTTTTTTTAAATTAGAAGAATTTCGTACTTCTGTTTTCAATCTATGCATGAACATTTGTTTGCTTATTTTCCCTCCAAGGCCCCATTGAGGTTAAAACCATTTCCTCCAGGAAGTCCTAAAGCATCCAATCCAGTATATCCAAAAACTATATTACCTATGTGCAGTGTGGGGTAACTAGTTACCCTTGAAAAAGTAAAGTAAGGGATTACTGTAATATCTTCTGTAATTTAATTACAGTTACTTCTGATGTAATTAAACTAAATACATTGTGTAACATACAGTATGTGTCTACAATAGTGGAATTGACATCAAAATTCAAAGTCTAACTTTAAAATCTGTGCTTTAATGTATAATTTTCACATTTGTCATACTTTTGTCGGTTAATAATACTACTTTATGTAGTATATTATATTAAAAGAGTCGTCTGTCCTTGAATCACCTAACTAATCAAGGTTGATATAGAAAGTAATTAGTAATAAGTAACTAAATACTTTTTGGAGAGAGTAATTTGTACAGCAATCTAATTACACTATTGAATATGTAATTAGTAACTAGTATTTAATTACTTTTTCAGAGTAACTTGCCCAACACTGCCTATGAACCATATATTAAAAATAATTAACATTTTATTTTCAGTGGTCTCTGTTTAAAGCAAGTGTCAAATCTGAGACCCAATGTACATTAATATATCGTCATCAATTTTAAATAGTAAAAACACAATTCTATATAATTCTTCATATAGTCCAATGTATAAATTATTTCATAAACCAACCATGTAATTAATCGGTGTTCAATTTCATAGAAGTCTAAAAAATTCTTAAATTAAACGAAAGAAGGTCATTTTGCTTTACAAGTAAATTAATCTTTATTAAAGAATTTTTCCAGAATATTACTGTTTTATTTTACAGAATTTTCATGTATCTTTGAAAATACGTTAAGAATGTCAAATGAGAGAAATAGACATGTCATTTTACTTTACAAAAAGTGTTACTTTACATTAAATTCTGCCGCCCCAACTGTCCGAAAATGCACTTTTTCTGGGGATTTTTTTACAGTCATATTGACTGAGCAAGGCCATGGCAAACATTGAAATCCTAGTGAAACGAATCATTGAAATCAAACTTCGATGCTCAATATCTCATCATTAGATGACAACACTCTGGATTTCACAGAAAGGACAAAAAAATCACATTGGAGGGCAGCCTTCAGAATTTAAATGATCATATTCAGTGTGATTTTTGCGTCAACGCTTTAAAACAACAAATTTGTGTCACGTGCAGAAGAAAAATTGATTTGGTAATATTGCTATTGAGACCATATATGAAAAACCATCTACTTGTGGCTCACTGCTGCAAGACAGAATTTCAAAGGCAGTTCCTTGTTAACACTCCTCCAAGATTTCAACCTGCTGGATTTAATACATAGACTAGACAGCCAAACAGCAGGAGTGATGATGAGCCAGACATGGAGTGGGTGAAAGATATATTTTAGAAGACTGTAACAGAGAGAGAGAGAGAGAGAGAGAGAGAGAGAGAGAGAGAGAGAGAGAGAGAGAGAGAGAGAGAGAGAGAGAGAGAGAACCTCCATGTGTTCCACTGATCTACATGGAGAGAAAGAGAAGGCAGGAGAGAGGGAAAGTGCATTAGCTCTCTGCTTTTCCAGCTTGCTCAGCACGGTGCACAGTGTAGCCCAGGCAACAACAGTCACCTAACACCTGGCTGTAGGCTTCTCGT
>NW_026634663.1:0-4634 GCF_024868665.1 Triplophysa rosa
AGCACTGGTGCTAGAGAGGTTTAAAGTTTGGTAGCACAGGCAGAAATGTGCAAGTGTAGTTCAACATGAATAGGCAGATGACTGACAAAAGACATCAATGTTACATACAGATGGATAAAGTAGGGCCATATCATTTTTAGATTACCTAAAGTTGTTTTAATATTTCTAAGTTCTGTGTTTTTCCTTTTTTTACTATACAATAGTGGTATATTTGTCCACATAAATTACTGTAGTATACTATAGTATTTACTACAGTAAACTGCAGTAAAATTCTTACTATATTGTCTTTGAATTTTACTATAGTATACAGTGTTTATCAATTTACTACAAGGGCACTTCAATTTTCAATAGTACACTACAGTAGTTTTTGTCTTGAGTGTTCAATTTAACTGGACTTTTATTTTGACGGGTCTTCGGGAAGACGCTTGTTTGCAGATAGCTTCACTCAAACACTAAAACGCTCGTAAAATAAACTCTCAGAGCAACTCTGGAGATGAAGTTCATGTGTTCATATCCTCATACAGTGCAGACGCAGATAAATCCTCGACCATCACCCGACCATAATTCACTCAGACACGCAGAACAGCCAGATGACATTTAAATAACAGGATTCAGCTCCGCATGTAGTTACATGGACTCAGTGCGGTGCGCCATTGATTATTGTCACACAAACACGCAGCTCAGTCTAATGCATATATTCTTATTATTCTACATGTATGTCGCACTGTTTTTTTTTTCAAGTTTCTCTCTCACTTGCCCATACAAAACATTTACTTGTCCCGGACAAGCATTAATTTCAAGCCCTGCATTATGGAATATCGCATGAAGAATGCTGACTGGAAACAAAGATGTGCATAAATTCAGAAAATGCACATAACAAATGTACGCGCTCAAGCATAAAAAAATACTCCATAGGAAGAAATGCACATAAACCATGATGGACAGACATTTACTGAATAAAATCACCAATGCGCATCAAAATAGTCATGTGACTTTACCTCCGATGGCGTTACATACTGTAGCACCTGAAAAGTTGCCTCAGCCAAAGTTTGTCATAAAAGATTCAGTTCTTTCAAGCAGAATCCTTCATTAATTAGAAAGGAATACGAAAAATACTGATTTCATACATGTTTCTTATGGACATTAGAATGTCACAATGCAGGTCATATCAACTTTCCACAAGTATTTAATATTAACTTCAGTATTTAATATTAACTACTACTAAAAAAACTAATATTCCGGCAGCAGGGGAGCTAGAACAATGCAAAATAAATAAAAAATTGTACCATGAAATGACACGTTTCTCATGTTATTTTACATCAGGCTTTTTCTGTAATTTGACATTTTTACTGTATTTTAAAATTCTGTGAAACTTCTGTAAAATAAAACCGTGTAGTTTTGTAAATGACAGTTTTTACAGTATGTCCTTGTACTAACTTAAGATCTACACCACAATTTACATTGACATTTCTGATTGTCCTGGCTGAGTGTCATTAAGTTAATGCTGTAATGATGTCTTTTCAGTCTTATTAAAAGATATCATAGATTTGTTGTAGTTGTTTCACACCCTGTCTTTGTTTTATTAATGGCAGAAACAAGCCAATGATCTGGTGAGTACTCTGGTGAAGTGTACACCTCACTACATCCGCTGTATTAAACCCAATGAGACAAAGAAGCCCAGAGACTGGGAAGAGAGCAGGTGAGAGGCTGCAGTCATCATTTGATCACATTCGCACGCTTTATAAAACTGTCTTGTGTTATGAATCAGAATGAATCTTCGAAGCAGCACATGCAATAAACTGAGAGTTGTGAAGGATTCATGTTTTATTTCTTAGCATCCTGACAGTTCTTTCACCTTTTTTGTTTACTTCTCCTGCCCTTTTTCCTCCTCGGCCATGGTGTTTTTGGAATGAGACGTGGTATGAAATGTTGTGATCCGGTGTGTTGTATTGTCCGGCCTCTAATGTCTTCCTGTTATGATGGTTTGTGAGCATTGTTCATGTTGGGCAGTATAGCACTCACGCTTCATTCTCAGGATGTGTGCCAATGAGATTCTTATTTATTTATATATATTTCACATGGACAGCCTGATGGGGTCTCACATGGGGAACTACCAGAAATGCCTTATTTGGCAATGAATTTGTCACACACTCAGGAGAATTTAAAGGGCTTTTTGATTTGTTGCCATGAGCATTAAACTTCCTTCCTTCTGTCTCTCTCTCTTTCCAGAGTAAAGCATCAAGTGGAGTATCTGGGTCTGAAGGAGAATATAAGAGTTAGACGTGCTGGCTATGCTTACAGAAGAATCTTTCGCAAGTTCTTGAACAGGTAAAGTCAAACAGGAACGAGAGAAGGGAAAGATAGAAGACACAACAGGAAATAGCTTCAGGAGGAGTCACTTTTATATAAATAAATTTTGGTTGCTCTTTTGTTTTGGGGAAAATAGTTGGCATTAGGATCTAAATCTGACTGGGTGTTCTTTATTTTGGTGTATGGTGGATGGGCGTCATTGCTTGGATAAGCGTGCCAAGAAGAGCTCTAATGAAATGTTCAGGTTGGGCTAACAGACACAGAGAGACTGAGCTTAAAGGGATAGTTCACCCAAAAAATAACAAATAAATCAGGTACCAATTACTCACCCTCATGCCATTCTAAACCTGTGTTTGACTCTTTCTTCAGTGGAACACAAAAGAAGATATGCGAAATGAGAAAAAGAGAAATGTCTCAGTGGTTTTGTGTCCATACAATGGAAGTCAATGGGGGTCGATGTTTTTCAGTAACCAACATTATTCAAAATATTTACTTTTGTCTTCTGCAGAGGAAAGAAAGTCATACAGGTTTGAAATGACATGAGGGTGATTAGATGATGAAAGAATGACCAGTTTTGGGTAGGTTGAATCATATCAATCTTTGGTGTGTACATACTGTATAAGGAGTAAGGAATTCATTTTTAACTCCACCCTGTCAGTGTTTATCTTACACACATGCGCAACACACACACCACATATTTACACAATGCTCCATTATCAACCATTGACTATCAAGGAGGTATTTTGTATGTTATGAATACAATTTTAACCCCATATTATATATTTTAGAGGATATGCTTTTACAGATTTGAGTTTTTCACACAATTTGATCTTCAGTTTTTATGAATTACTTTATCTTTCATTTTCATTTGATTAGGTGATGGCTTACATGTCTCTGGACAGGTGTGGACGCGTGGTGTGTATCTGTTCTCATTAATCATCAATATAATGAACTTAATGAAGTTGATTCTGTTTTAAGGTACGCCATTCTCACAAAGGAGTCATGGCCGACTTGGCGTGGCGACGAGAAGCAGGGTGTGCAGCACGTCCTGCGCTCCGTACACATGGACCAGGACCAGTATCAGCTCGGACACACCAAAATCTTCATTAAAGCCCCAGAGTCGGTAAGATCTGACGAAAGACCTACTAACTCCCACATCACTTCCTTCAAATTCAATTGAAATGTTACTTTATGTACTTGTACTGCCTATACAGCCAACAGAAATCCATCAGTACACATAAGCCAGATTCAAAATAAGCACTTTAGATCATTGTCTTAATATGAGACATTAACACTGCATGCTTCATCCTTTGTCAAAATAATACACAAGTAACAATTTATCCCTATTGTCAGCAAAGCATTGAATGCACTTCCATGCTTTGGTCTTGCGTCAGAAAGGAAACGTAAGAGTGTGTCTTTGTCTCGCAGACACACAGCTAAGCTCAGAGCAGCCATGAATAGCGGGCAGTCAGCAGGGAGAGAGGAGGAACTCTGGGTCAATCCCACGTCAGCACTGTTAGGTCAACATTACTCTGGAGCTGATACACAACTGCAGTGCTGTGGTGCTAAAGCAGCTCCTGTTATGTCCAAGACACTTTTGCTTTTTCCACTGCGTGTGGGGTTTTTTTCAGGTTGCTTATGAAAGCACTGCTTATGGTTGAACTGTGATCTCACTGCTGACATTTAGATGTACACATGCACACACACAGATACAGAATAAGGCTCTGTGGCTCAGCATGAATGCACCAGATTATCTAAAGATGTGTGATTTTGGCATGTAGCTGTTAAAACTTGGCCTTCCCTGTGTGTGTGTGTGTGTGTGCGCGTGTGTAATATTAAATATGGGAGGAACCAGTTTTGAACTGCTTAGCTTCTCAAAACAAGACTCCTGACTCCTTATGAGATAAGGTGCTGACACCAAGTAATTAGTTCTTGACTAAAGGAATTTCTTTAGTAGGAGAGAGTGTTCATTTAGGAGATGCTCTGCCAAAATAAACTCTCTGATCCTGGAGAGAGCTAATGAAGACCTCTTACACACTGTTTGCACAAGATACTTTAACAGTCATGTGAGGTAAACTGCCAAGAGATGTGCAGGTTATATTTGATCTCTGAATATTAAGAAAAATGTATGCAATTGTAATGAGCGATCATTTGTAATAGTAATTCTATTTCATTTTGGGTGGGGTGGGAGATTTCTGGGACAGTTATCCAATATCAGAGAATAGCATGTCAATGGGGCGTTTATGTGCGCGCACGTGTTTGTGTGTGAGTTTGTTCGTGTGTGGGATGAGAGACAGAGTGTAAGAAGGGATGTCATTGTTTTT
>NW_026634664.1:0-4631 GCF_024868665.1 Triplophysa rosa
CACTGATGCTCAGAGTGAAATCTGTGTTTGATCCACTGCCACTGAATCTAGATGGAGTTCCAGACTGAAGGGTGTTTGTATAATATATCAGGAGTTTAGGAGCTTCTCCAGGTTTCTGTAAGTACCAGGACACACAGGGTGGGTTACAGCCTGAAGGAGGAATTGAAGTAGAACATCTAAGAGTAACAGATTCATCTGGTGAAGCAGTTTTCACTGAAGGACTTTGAGTTACTGTGATCTGTGATTTACACCCTGAAATATAAAGAAGATTAAAATATGACATACAGTTAATAAGAAAGAAGTCATATTTTATAAAGCATATCAACCTTGAATAGAGAATAAAAGTGTCCAGACGAAGATGATGATGAAGGTCATTGTTGATGTTTTGTGTGTTTGTGTTCAGTTGTGAAGTGTTAAACTCACGGCTCTATAAACACTCTCAGAGCTCTGAAGCATCCGCTCACTATGCAAACACATCATGACAATACTTGTGCTAAAAATAGCAGATATGACTTACAGAGCAATAAGATGTGAATGGAAGTGAAATAAATATACACATTGTCCACTAGATCCATTTGTGTTGAAGTTAAGATATTTCTGTTTTTGATGTGTTCATGTGTTTTTATCTATTCATTCTCTCTTTAATTTCATTCAGATATATAAGATTTGCTAATAAAAATATTTACTGTGTATATAGTCATTCTTGTCATGAACGTGGGTGGTGAGGACAAGGACAGAGGACCCAGACGCAGACAGCAGGTAAGGGGTTAACAAGACTTAAATAATAAAGACAAAACAAGAAACAAACACCCTCGGGGGGTAACATAAAACATGGCAACGGGAACAAGGACTAACTAGAAAAGACTAAAAAATAACATTTACCATATATTACAAAAGACTAAACTACACTAACAAGACAAGGACTCACCCACATGAAACAAGTGACAATGAACCAGCACAAGACAAGAGACACAAGGTCAATATATAGGGAGATAAATCAAGAGCGGACAGGTGCGGGGCATGAACTAATAATTATCACTAACGAGGAAACAAGAGGGCAGGAACAATGACGAGACCTGGAGAGAGCATAATAGAAGGACAGAAGGGTCAAAATGCCTCTCTCCACATGAAACCAGAGGTTCTGCCATGGCTCTGCCACAAGATCAAGAAAAGCAAGACAAGATGGGGCAGAACCATGACAGAAGCCCCTCCTTAGGGAAAGGAAAGGCCGGCTGACACAAGGACTGGAAAGGCCGGCTGACACAAAGACTGGAAAGGACGGCTGAGACACGGACTGGAAAGGATGGCTGACACACGGACTGGAAAGGACGGCTGACACACGGACTGGAAAGGACGGCTGACACATGGACTGGATCGCCGGCAATCATCGGCTGGGCAGGCCTGGATGTCGACGAGACGGGACGGAAAGTCGGTGGCTGGGCAGCGATCTCTGGTGGCTGGGCAGCGTTCTCCGACAGCTGGGCAGCGCTCTCTGGCAGCTGAGCAGCAAACAAGGACACCGGCTAGATCACCAGTGGAACAGGAACAACACAAAAGACAGGGTGTCGACTCGACAGGCCTGGGTACCAGCTGGGATGCTGGCAGGGATCTGTGGCGGGAACAGGATACTGGCGGTCTCGACCCTGGAGGGGAACCCGACGACCTCAACCCTGGAAGGGAGCCCGGCGGTCTCTTTTGTAACATAACAAAACATGGCAACGGGAAGAAACAAGAGATTCTGCCATGGCTCTGCCACAAGATCAAGAAAAGCAAGACAATGTGGGGCAGAACCATGACACATTCTAGAGTTTTTGTATTTTGTCTCCTGCAAAATGTTGATTTTGAACTCTGTGTGTAAAGACAGGCAGAAATTCAATACTGTTCATGTTTGTTTGCTGCTCTCTCAGTATTCACTCACATCTGATATGATCACGAGACAAACATAAACTGCATTACAACAATCAAAATACAACAACATCATGTCTTTTAGTGTAAAAAACCAGCAAATTAGACAAAGCTGTATTATGTCTATTGTGTATAAATGTGTATATGAGTGACAGTCAGTGAAGCGCTCCGAGGTTTTTGTACAGCTGCTCTATTAGTTTCTATCACTGTGGTGGACGTTTGGCGGCGGCACCAGACTGGATGTTGGCAGTGAGTACAAAATTATATCAAAATGTTCTTGCTGTTGCTTTTTAATATACATTCATACTTGGTATCATTTGTATTGTTTTTTTTCATTTCTTTTATTTGTTTTGCTTTTGCAGCGCATATTTATATATACTGTAATCATTTAATGAATATTTAATCAGAGATTCTTTTGTTTACTGCTTGCTGTTGTGCTCTGAATGCGACGTTTGAAGTGCTCAAAAATATCAAGATATGGCCAATGTCTTAATATAATGTAAAGTTTTAATCCTCCACGTCTTGATATTAAAATAATTATCATGCAGAATTAAATCTTCCAAATTTCAGAAAAAAATTGAACTACAGGAATCATGTGTTCATGCAAAACGTGTTTAATCACTAATATGTTTGGATTGTTATATGCTGATGGGGAAATATATTTTTCATTTTAACTTTGGTAGTTTGTAAATCTTTAGTTTTGTGTTTATAAATATGTTTTGGGTATGATGTTATAACAATTACCAAAAGAAAACAACTAGCGATTTGTAATGAAGTGCCATGCATGATTTCACTGGTGGTGCCATGATTTTATCAGACATGCCACAGTTAAACTAAACATATATGTAACTATGGTGAATGTAAACATTATAGTGAAGGTGTAAAGTAGAATTAAAAGCCTTCAAGTCTCCACCAACNTGTGTTCTCTGTATATCAGGTGTAACTCGTCCTACAGTTACGGTCCTGCCAGCGTCCAGTGAAGAGATTTCCAGTAAGCAGACAGCAACACTGATGTGTGTGGTCAGCAAGGGCTTCCCTTCAGACTGGAGCTTGAGCTGGAAGGTGGATGGGAACAGCAGGTCTCAGGAGAACAGCGCTGGACTCCTGCAGAAGGACGGTCTGTACAGCTGGAGCAGCAGTCTGACTATCTCTGAACACGACTGGATCAAGAGCGTCTCAGTGAGCTGTGAGGCCACACGAGGAGACCAGACAGTCACTGGACAAGTGAAGATAGATCAGTGTTCTCAATAGATCCTCTGTCTTCTGCTCTCTTCTTCTCATTCATGTCTCACAACAGTGGCTTTCTATTCATATGTGCTTCATTCATTCAGTGATGAGTTTATTTTGCTAATATTCAATAAAAGAAAAATAACAAACTTGAATATGTGTTGGTTCATTTGGGTCAAACTCAGGGCTTTAAGTTTATAAATAAACTTGACTCAGTGAACCATGAACACTTGCAGATAAATGATGCAAAAGGTGATCCATCTTATGCTTGTGGTGTGACAGAGACATGAAACTCATGAGTGTGTGAGAACATCTGCTGTGTTGTGAGAGGAACAGAATCTCTCATCCTGATGATGCAAATCTGAGTTTCAGTTTCATTGTTTCTCACTTTGTTCTCTGGAATGAAGCAGTTCAGTTTCCAGTTTCCAGTTTCCACTGACAGTTAACACACTGAATTATTTATTTTGTCTTGTCAGTTGTCTTTGGCTGCTGACTGGGACTTTAAGACACTGAGGCAATAATCTGTATCTGTATATGTATCATGTAAAGCATGATAAAAAATGTTAGAATTGCTGTGCTGCTTTATGTTTAGCCTGTAATAGTGTGTGTGCAGCAGCAGAATCAGTCAAGTGTATCAGTGTCAGTCTGACTAATGGAGGTTTTTGTACGACTCTTTATCACTGTGTGAACACATCTCTACTGTTGATATAGTGATAACTCTGACAGTAATAATATCCTGCATCTTCAGTCTTGACTCCACTGATGCTCAGAGTGAAATCTGTGTTTGATCCACTGTTTTATATCCAAACACTATTGATCCACTCCAATATTGTTATTCCTTCTATTTCACTTCAAATACCTTGTGTCTCCAGGCCAGTAATCCTGCACAAAATCTTCTCAGATTACTATTACTACGATTTCACTAAATTAGTGAGTTCTATGAAGATTTCTTCCAGTCCTCTAGATGTCATACCACTTCTCTGTTTAAAAATGTTATTGACATGATTGGTCCTTGTGTGCTATCCATAATTAATAATTCATTAACTTCTGGTCGAGGTCCATTGTATTTTAAACGGGCTGTTGTTCAACATATTTTAAAGAAAACAAACCTGGATCCTTCTTTACCCCAAAAGTTTAGACCTATTTCTAAGTTACCTTTTATTGCTAAGGTTCTGGAAAAGCGGTTGTAAATCAACTCACAGCTGTTTTAGATGCTCAAAATGTGTTCGATAAATTTCAATCTGGTTTTCGTCGTGTGCACTCTCCTGAAACTGCTCTTCTTTAAGTCATAAACGATTTGTGAATGCAAGGTGATGCAGGAGAATGCTTTGTTCTGGTTTTTTTGGATCTTACGGCTGCTTTTGATACAGTTGATCATTTTATATTAGTTGAGAGACTTAGACAGGAGGGTGGAATCTTTGGAACAGCTCTAGATTGCTTTTTTCATACTTATCTGATAGGTCTTTTTCAGGAAGAGTTCAAAAGAATGCCTCATCAAT
>NW_026634665.1:0-4607 GCF_024868665.1 Triplophysa rosa
AGATGAAGGCAACAAAAAGGTTTATTTAAATACGGGTGAACAATCCAGAACACAGGGGGACAGGGTACTCCTGACCCGAAAACACAAAAAAACAATATAATCCAGAGAGGAAGAGTATGCACCGAGTCCATCTGGTAGAGGGAGCAGCCGAATGGGAGAGAAACGTCCAAACCGGCTTCCCAGAGCAACAAACCGGCTTCAGCGAAACTGGTAGAGAACATGAAACGAAACAAAACCCAGATCGTAATCCAACTGGGTGAGGAGCAAAGAATACAACGCCACAACTAGTGCGAGAACATAAATAATGAGACCGGTAATGGGGAACAGGTGTGAGTAATGACAATTGATTTGATAGCTAAAACAGAGACCAGGCGGGAGGGGAGTAGAGATGATCAGTCTACGAATAAAGACAATATAAAAAAAATTAAAGGAAAAGAAAGAAACAAACTTAACAGAACCCCCTCACCTAAGATGCCTCAAGGCAGCAAGGCCACTACTCACGAGAGCTGAGAAAATGATCAATCAGAGAGCGGTCCAGTATGTCCCGAGCGGGAACCCAACATCTCTCCTCCGGACCGTAACCCTCCCAGTCTACCAGGTATTGATGACCCCTGCCCCACCGCCTGACATCGAGGAGACGGCACACCGTGTAGGCCGGCGACCCCTCGATGAGTCGAGGGGGCAGAGGTAAGAGGCTGAAGGGGGGAACGTAAGACAGGCTTAACCTTGGCCACGTGAAAGACAGGGTGAACCCTACTAAGAGAGCGAGGGAGCTTAAGGCAGACGGTTACAGGGTTGATGATCTTAGTAATAGGGAAGGAACCGTTAAACTTGGGCCCCAGCTTACGTGCGGGGAGCTTGAGGGGAAGGTCAGAGGTGGACAACCAGACCCTCTGACTACACACATAAGGAGGGGCCTTAGAGCGATGGCGATTGGCAGACGCCTGGCTGCGTTTGTGAGTAAGAATGAATGAACACACCTCTTAACAAAGGCGTGGGCAAAGGGAACGGAGGCATCAAGCTCTTGAGAGGGGAATAATGGGGGCTGATAACCTAGGCAGCACTGGAAGGGAGAAAGCCCCGTAGACGACACAGGAAGGGAATTGTGAGCGTACTCGACCACGGCTAGTCTGGAACTCCAAGACAACGGTTCCGCAGACGCGACGCAATGCAGGACTCTCTGGAGGTCTTGGTTAGCTCTTTCGGACTGTCCGTTAGTTTGAGGATGGTAACCAGATGATAAACTGGCAGTAGCCCCCAGGAGTCGGCAGAACTCAGCCCAAAATTTGGAGGCGAATGGCTATGTGGGACCAGGGTCTCGAAGGGGTGGGCAGCGGCCGCAAGAGTCCAGCAGGAGGACGGTTAGACGTCTTGCTTGTAGCACAAACTGGACAGGCTGAAACGAAATCGTGAGAGTCCTGTGCCACTGATGGCCACCAAAACCGTTGCTTAACTAGCGCGAGGGTGCGAGCAGCTCCAGGGTGACAAGCCAGATTGGAAGAATGTCCCCACTGAAGGACACTGGTTCGGACCGACTGTGGAACAAACAATAGACCCTCTGGGCAACCAGTCGGAGAAGCAACGCCCTTAAGCGCCTCATGAACCTTAGACTCCACCCCCCAAGTGACCGCTGCGACCACTCGGCCGGGAGAAATGACGGGCACCGGGGTGGTCGAGGCCGTTTGGACTTCGAATAGTCACAAGAGCTTCCCGTTCTTACTCCTGGGACGATAAGCAATAACAAAATCAAAACAGCCAAAAAAAAAGAGCCCAGCGGGCCTGTCGAGAATTAAGCCGCTTAACTGAGCATATGTATTCTACATTTTTATGGTCGGTCCAAACCAGGAAGGGAACTTTGGCGCCCTCCAACCAGTGGCGCCACTCCTCCAATGCAAGCTTGACGGCCAACAACTCCCTATTACCGATGTCGTAATTCCGCTCTGAGGATGAGAGCCAGCGGGAGAAGAACGCGCAAGGATGCACCTTGTTGTCTGGGGAGGCGCGTTGGGAGAGTATCGCTCCTACCCCTGCCTCCGAAGCATTGACGACACGGATCGGGATTAACCAAAATAGGAGCTGACGAAAAGAGAAACTTGAGTTTAGAGAAAGCATTCTGAGCTTGTTTTCGTACCATTTAAAACGCCTAAGAGTGGAGGTGAGTTCGGACAGGGGAAGAGCGATTTGACTAAACCCTCGGATGAACCGCCGTTAGAAATTGGCGAACCCCAGGAATCGCTGGACATCCTTGTGACTCTCGGGGGTTGGCCAATTTGCAACTGCTTCCACCTTGGCGGGATCCATGCAAATACCCTCAGGCGACAAGATGAACCCCAGAAACGGAACTGACCGTGCGTGAAACTCGCATTTTTCCACCTTGGCAAACAGGCGATTCTCGAGTAACCGGCGCAAGACTCGTCGGACGTGCTGGACATGGTCCTGTTCATTCTGAGAAAAAATGAGAATGTCATCAAGGTAAACAAAGACGAATCGGTTAACCATGTCTCGAAGCACATCGTTGACGAATCTTTGGAAAACCGCCGGGGCATTAGACAAGCCAAATGGCATCACCTCGAAATGACCTGTGGGTGTGTTAAAGGCAGTTTTCCATTCGTCCCCCTCTCTGATCCTGACTAGGTGGTAAGCATTGCGTAGATCTAGCTTCTTAAAGATGGTTGCGCCCTGTAAGAGTTCGAAAGCCGATGACATCAAGGGCAAGGGATGGCTATGCTTGACCGTGATGTCATTCAACCCACGATAATCAATGCAGGGACGGAGGGAACCATCCTTCTCCACAAAGAAAAACCCTTCCCCGGCCGGAGAGGAAGAAGGATGAATAATGCTAGATAACAAAGAACCTGCTACGTACTTCTCCATAGCCTCCCTCTCGGGCCCAGAAAGAGAATAAAGATGACCCTTCGGTGGAGATGTGCCGGGTAACAGGTCGATCGCACAGTCGTACGGGCGGTGTGGGGGAAGAGATGCCGCACGAGACTTGCTGAACACCGCTCTCAGATCGTGATAAACCGTGGGTACCCCAGTGAGCACAACCGGTTCATCCTGTAACAAAGGAACAGATATTAAGGGAGACAGGGCGGCAGATAAACAGTTCGAAGCACAAAATTCACTGCATTCGGAAACCAAACTATTTCTCCAGTCAATGTGTGGGTTGTGTTTAGAGAGCCAAGTGTGACCCAGAACGATTGGAGCGGAGGGTGAGGATAAACTGTATCGCCTCTGTATGATTTCCAGATGTGGTGAGGGCCAAAGGACCAGTGATAGACTTAATGTTGGTGAGTGGGGTACCACAGAGCGTTTGGGCTGAGATGGATTGAGTAAGTGGGTTAAAAGGGATCTTCCACCTTCTGACTAGCTCAATGTCAATGAAATCACCCTCCGCTCCAGAGTCGATGAGAGCCCGCACTGAATGGCTCACTCCCTTCCACTGAATAACAGCCGGGAGGAAAGTCAGACTGCGAGAGGAAATGCTGGTAGAGGTAATCCTTACCCTACGGGAAGTCGTGCCATCGGGGAGATGCCTGCTGAGTGGACAGGAGGCCACCGAATGTCCAGGCTCGCCGCAGTACAGGCACAACCCGTTGGTGATGCAACGATTGCGTTCCTGTCTGGAGAGTCGGGTTCGGCTGACCTGCATGGGCTCCTCTACAGAAAGAGATGGTCGAGGAGGTGAGTGGTATCTGTCCATGGAAACGCCCGCAGTCTCTCCAGCGCTGTCGAGTACGAAGACCCAAGCAGAATTCTACCCGGGTGGCGAGGTCCATAAGTCCATCCAGCGTCGGGGGAAGTTCAAGAGAGTAGACCTTGTCCAAGATGCGATCCACTAAACCATGGAGAAATCGATACCAAAGTGCCTTATCGTTCCATCCACAGGATGAGGCCAGGGTGCGGAATCTAATGGAGTAGTGCGAAACTGATACGCTACCCTGCCACAGTAGTGACAAAGACCGAGCCGCCTCATTGCCCAGTGCAGATCGATCAAAGACCTTACAAAGCTCCTTGGAGAATTCCTCGAATGAGTTGCAACACACATTCTTGCTGTCCCATGCAGCTGTTACCCACTCCCTGGCGGCGCCAGTCAGATGCATTATCACAAAAGCCACCTTGGATTGCTCGGTGGAAAAACAGGAAGGTTGATACGAGAAGGTCAGGGAACATTGAGACAAGAAGGGGCGACACGAAGTAGGCTCACCAGCGTAAGGAGCCGGAGGAATGAGGAGAGGCTCCGGACGGCGGAGGACAGGTCTTTCCGCCTCGTCCAGTGCTGCACTGGTTGAGGCGGCTGCCTGGTCGGCCTGGGTTTGATCGAGGTGTTGAGCAATGGCGGCGAGTTGCTGGGAAAGGGCAGGAACGCCCTGCCGAATCTCCGCTACCTCCAGCTGCTGCCGACCCAGTAACACTCCCTGCTTGGCCGCAAGACGAATGTCCTGATCTCTCGCTGAGTCCATTCTTGGTGGCATTGTACTGTCACGAGTACAAAAAGGACTCAGATGCAGGAGATGAAGGCAACAAAAAGGTTTATTTAAATACGGGTGAACAATCCAGAACACAGGGGGACAGGGTACTCCTGACCCGAAAACACAAAAAAACAA
>NW_026634666.1:0-4591 GCF_024868665.1 Triplophysa rosa
AACATTAACTTATGTATTATAAATATTCAATCAATCCTAAATTTCTCAATAAATTTTTACTTTCAAAACAGTCTTTAGACAATTATATCTCAACAATAGCAGCTATTTCACAATACTTCTTGTATTCATTTTCAAAAAACATACATTTAATCATTCTCTTTTTATCATCAACACATATATACAATTGTTCTATAATATCACTTACTAAATGCTCCATTCTAAAAATAATTTAAAATTGTCCTATGAAAATAACATCCGTATTCTAAATAAACTTATCACTCATTTGTATTGTCAACATTTAATACACATTTACTATATAACCTAGCTATCAACATAAGCTTCTACAACTTTCGCCTTCAAAACCTTAATCATTACGACGTATTATTTCACCAGCTAACTTCCTATTTCATACAAAAACATCATATATACAACCTATTTGTATTAAAAACTACACTTTATCTAGCATTAATATACAATATTCCTAGCATCAATAAATATCTCTAGGTTTCAAAACTAAAATCCCACCATTTGCATATGTTACTACATACAATTCTTCACATAATTTAACTCACATCTATATTTATCTTGCTAATCTTTACCCATATTACAATATATCTTACTAAAAAGCATCATCAAATTAAATCAATGCCTAATATTATCAATATTTATAATCACAAAAGATACAATTATTGGAAAAGGAATAATCAGCTACAAGAAAACAATTTATTATATTCTACTAATCATAGTAATCATCATAGCAAGTGTCATATTATAATCAAAAATGTATTGTACAATCTTCTGCACCATATCATAAATCCATATACTATATATATCAACAAATATCTAATTCACATAATTTTATTCATTTCAACAAACAAAGCAGATTTTAGGATGTCAATAAAAATCAAACATTTTATATCAACATAGTCATATCTCAAATCAAACCAATCATTTTCAACTCAAAAATATCCAATACAATTTCTTTATCTTTATACATACTAACAACTATTCCAGTATATTCTTAATCCTAAAACTCTTCATTATTTTATTTCTATTCCACTCAATTCAATCTACAGATCATAAAATCATATTTCGCCAATAAACTCCTCATAATATACTATATCTAACAAAACAATTAACGGATATTTATACTCATTTCTATTATCCAAAACTTCAAATACTCCTATCTTCATTCAAGCTCAATTATCAAGCTACCTCAACGATTGAGGAGTTCAATTCAAGCGATTCAATAGAGCATATATATCTGGCAGTAATGTATCATCAGTAACATTAAAAATCAATACTTTTTTCTCAAAATACACACTTTTACTATCATCTTTCATATCTACATTAATAAATAACATAATTTTTGCACCAGCTTTCTTCCCATTACATATATCAACAAATTTCTTTCAACATTTTAATGTAAAACCAAAGCTTTATATAAATTCTAAATCATCAAGCCCTCTCATTCATCTACTAATAATCACAATATTCAATTAGTTCTCAATTTCAACAAGTTTCATATTTAGCCATAATTTTAATCAATTCTCCAAATTTACAAACCTCAAAATCGCCATCTTACTATATATATACTTCATTTTAATCACATATANTCCCATTACATATATCAACAAATTTCTTTCAACATTTTAATGTAAAACCAAAGCTTTATATAAATTCTAAATCATCAAGCCCTCTCATTCATCTACTAATAATCACAATATTCAATTAGTTCTCAATTTCAACAAGTTTCATATTTAGCCATAATTTTAATCAATTCTCCAAATTTACAAACCTCAAAATCGCCATCTTACTATATATATACTTCATTTTAATCACATATATATTCATTTACAAATCTTTCTCAATTTCACAATAATTCATACTAAATACAACACAATCACCTTCATAATTTATTCATTCCATAAAAGTTGTTCTTCAAAAATAACTCAACATTAAACAACTACTATTTAATTATTTACTTTCAATCATCTATAGTACATTTTATCAAATAAACATTTACATTTCTGTTATTTTAACCAAATTTACAATCAAAAACATGTTAATATTTATATCCAATTCTTATCAGATCATATCAATTGAGATATAACATCAAAAATCTTCAATTTTATCTATACAATCTAGCAAACATTCTTTTATCTTTTCTACATTTCTAATATATAAACAGTCTAATCGAATATTTCATTCTCTCAATATTAATAAATAACAATATACTCAAATCACATTCATGTCACAGTTCACACTACGACTTATATATAAAACATCAACTTATCACTAATTACTCCAAAATTCAATTCACATATCTATCATCACTAGTTCAGAAATATATACAGTATCATTACAACAAAATACAACATACATCAGTCATTTTCAACTTTCATTTATTTACCTATCACCATATTACTACAATTTTCAATCAAATATATATCCAAAAAACACTTTCGTTACAATCAATATAGCAGCTATACATCAAATTATGCACCCAAAATATTACTTCATCTAAATTACAACCTCTTGCCACCATAACTTATGTTCAACTTCGTTCATTTCTTTTCACAATATAAACAAACATTCCTACAGCCAAATCAAAATCACATATATCAATCATAAACTTCATGTTTGACATATATTAATTAGTCATTCATTATAAACAATAAGATCCTATTCCCATCATTTATTTTTAACATACTTCTTTTCAATTCTAATAATTAACACATAAATAGTCCTCTTCAACTATAACATACATCCCATATATCTTCAACATTCTAATTCATTTATTTCAAAATTCTCTCCACTACATATCATATACTACTTCAGACATCAATTAATCAACCTACTACACTTCTTCGTATTTTCTTACTTTACAACTCTACTATTTTATTAATATCACACTAAATCCATATACCCTTCTCATTTAAATCATATTCACTTACTTTTTCATCCATTCCATATCAAAATTCTTTACTCTTACCGTCTACACTCATAACTTTCCAATTTTCAAATTAGAATCATCACAAATTTCATATTAAATTAACAACAGTTATTTTCATTTGCGCAATCTCAGTTCAATTTATCATACAAACAATCAAATATTCCATTCTTCTCTAGCTTTTGTCAAATCAATTCATCTTATATTACATCTTTTTAACAAATAATCAATAATTACAATTCGCTCATTTTCATAATCAACCCCTTATATCATCATTCTAAAATAACTTTCAAAATCAAAATATTCTACATCAATTCTGCTGTCATATATCTCCACATTACTCTATATCAAATTTACTAAATCTTTTCATATTACTTACTCAATATTAGATTGCTCTAATACGTTAAATTATTCCCATCTCACTCAATATTTACATCAAATATAGCATCTCAACATTTCGTTCCATTATAACTTCTTCTTACTACTGTCCCACAAAATCTTATCAGCAATGGAGCAATAACATTCAAACTAACAAATAATATATTCATATTAAGATTCAATACATAATCAAATTCCCCAACCATTCCATTTTTTACACAAATCCTACACACAATTCATATTTTGATTCTCAAAATAAAAATTGCTACACATTTCTAAATCTTCATTGCTTTTTCATCACAAAATCAATCACATATGCCCTCGTTCATTTCATTCCTATTCATACATATCAACAATATAACACAGTATTCATTTTTCACTCTAAATTACCTTTCCTAATTTTCACCAATAGTTCAACAAATATGTTTAAATTTTAATCAAAAATGTCAACTAATGTCATAGTCCGGCTAATTTATTATAAACACAATGTTTTTTAATGTTACAGTTTGCTCATACTATTCTCTAATATTCCCCTCAATTATTCATTACATTTTTAACTTTCTACAAGTTATAGAATACTATCTCTAGATTATATGCTGCGCTTATTAATTATTATCACAATTATAGCGTCACCGACAAAAGTTATCAAAGATTAATCAATTCGTTTTTATTTCAACTATATTCTATTTTATCCATATACCAAAAAATATCTTCTCAATTAGGCGGCATATCTATATGTATTCTTATCTACTCTTTACTACTCAAATTCATTTTATATTCTCTTATAAACATACATTATTAATTCTAACATCGTTTCAAGTTCATCAAGTTATATACAATAAAACATACATTTCATTCATCATACAAACAGATTCAGGCTAATTAACTCCTCATTAATTTCACAAGTTTCATTATTCAATTGTTCTTTTTATCAAAAATTATATCATAGTCTACAATCGACGATTCTTTTCAAAAATCAACAACACAAATTTCATTTTACACAATTTTTCATTTATATATAATATACATTCGACCCCTTGTTATAAACACACATTAGCAGCTTTATATTCATATCCTCAATGCTTCAAAATCATTAACACATCCTTTCTCTACATATTTCAATTCTCATCTAACTAATTTATATCAACATTAAGTAAGTTGATAACAACTAACAGTCTATTTGTAGACATTTTTAAAACATTAACTTATGTATTATAAATATTCAATCAATCCTAAATTTCTCAATAAATTTTTACTTTC
>NW_026634667.1:0-4586 GCF_024868665.1 Triplophysa rosa
GGGCACTCGGCTCTCACGGTGTCAGAGTTGGCACTAGAGCTCCAACGCGCTAATAAAACACTACAGACAGCCTGCACAGATTATTAGAGCTCTGTTGCATCGCAAGGTTTTAATAAATATGTTACATAAATACTCGAATCAAGCTGTCTGAGGTGTGCTTCTTGAGCACAAGCGTGAAACTTGAACCCCCCCATGGTTGCTCACATGACCATTGTCTGCATTCTTAACATGTAACCCTGTGTTACAGCTGACGGGTTGTAACTAACCTTTTACATTTACATTTATGCAGGCACTTTGATCCAAAGCGACTAATACATATACAATTCATCAGTGTGTCTGTTAACATGGGAATTGAGCCCATTTTTAGTGTGATGCTCTTTCATTAGAGCGAAACTATGTTAACCTTTTATGCTCTCTTCATTCAGGACCAGGCATTGATGTCCCTGCCCCTGACATGAGCACCGGTGAGAGAGAGATGTCCTGGATTGCCGACACCTATGCTAACACTATTGCCCACACTGTAAGCAGCTCTCTTTTTAGTTCCAGTTCACACAAAACAGGTTTTGCATTGCACTGCAATGCCTTTTATTTGTAAACATCCACTCACAAGTTTTGATATATTTAGGGTAGGAAATTTACAAAATATCTTCATGGAACAAGATCTTTACTTAATATCCTAATGATTTTTGGCATAAAAGAAACATCTATGATTTTGACCCATACAATGTTTTGTTGGCTTTACCCACAAATATTCCCATGCTACTTAAGAAGGTTTTGTGGTCCAGGGTCACATGTCTTTTCACCATGTTTTGCCTTTTTAGCATCTCGTGCATGAGTGCTTTGTTCAACTTTCAACATGTCATGCTGGTTTAACTACTCATCAGTGCTGGTTCTTGCGTTTTTAAACTAGGTCAATATCGTGTTTTGTGTGGATAGTCTCCTTATCGAGTTACAGCTAATATTTGATGTGCCATATACTCATAAAACTCCCTCTGAGAAGGAAAAAGTTCCCTCTACGATTTCTCTACCTGCATGAGCTTTATAAGACCGGTTGTGAAGTAGATTAATGACCATCCTTGTTCAACAAAAGTAAATGGTTACAAAACATATTCCTATAAGGGTATTTGAGCAATATATGCTACAAACACAACAGATATTAGTGTCAAGCTTAAAGGGCTAGTTAACCCAAATAATATATATATATTATCATTTACTCGCACTCTTGTCATTTCAAACCTGCATGACTTTCTGTCTTCTGCAGAACACAAAAGAAGATATTTTGAAGAACGTTGGTAACCAAATAACATTGGCTTCCCATTGATTTCCATTGTGTGGGCCACAGAGACATTTCTCATATCTTCTTTTGTGTTCTTCTTGAGTGACACGAGGGTGAAAAATAATGACAGAATCTTTATTTTTGGGTGCACTTTCTCTTTATGTAAGGAGCAAATCTCTTTCATCTTGAAGCTTTATCAGCAAAACCTACACCGTTTGTTTGTTCATCTCTGATAACTTAGTGCTATCTATATAACACACTGTGCGATGTTTACCTTTGTGCCCTAATAAATCGAAAAGTCAGATCTTTGTTTGCATAGAAAATAGAAACCAGATTTCTTTGATTATATGTTTCCATACTAAGATATATAATTAGATAATTATATAAAAAAGGTTATATAAGAGATTTAATTTTTGGTTGACGGCTCGGGGATGTACTCGATTATCCTGTAATTGTTTCTTTGAGACGGCCAAGATTTTCATGCAATCTGTCAGTTAAATGCAGACATCCCACACGTCAAGGGTTATTTTACCCTAAATGCCTTGTATTACGCTCTGGCACTGTCACTGTAGCAACAATGTGGCTTTTTTGTCTTTGTTATACTTTTTGAATCGAAATATATTGACATAATGTTATGTTAAGAGACCCAGCTTCACTTATCCTGAAAGGACTCGACAAGAGTCTTAAAAAGTTTAAAAAAAAAGCACCCTATGTCAAGCTCCTTTTCACAGCTAACCAATGACAAGCGAGTAGCGAGACCTGTTGTTTCCATAACAACATGCGAGGAATGTGATTGGTCGAGCAGGATCCTTCTCAAAAAAATAAAATGGCGGCCGAAGCACTGCTTTGAACATATTTTTATATGAATTAAAGTTTATTTTTCACCTTTAATAACTTTCGATTGCATTTCTAGCTAGAAATTACTACTGTAGTTTTAAAATATGTGGTTGGTTTTTGCAAAGACGATCTCTGTTTATAATTCCAATAGACTTCCGTTACTCTGCCTATATGAATCCCGTGTGCTGAGCTGCCTTCATGCACAAACGCTGCCAGCTTTTCTTTTTACTAAAAAAGCGCTCGTCAACTTTTTCTTGTCAAAAAAGACGTCAAGTGTGTTCATGGCCTAAAGTTGTTCCCAATCTGTATCAATTTCTTTGTTCCGATGAACACCGAGAAAGAGATTTGGAGGAATGCTTGTACGCAAACAGTTCTTGACCACCATTGACTACCATAGTAGGAAAAATTACAACGATAATCAAAAGTGCCCCAGAACTGATTGCTTTCCTACGATTTTCAAAATATTTTCTTTTGTGTTCAACAGAACAAATAAATTTATACAGATTTGGAACCACTTGAGGATGAGTAAATAATGACTAAATGTTTATTTTTGGGTGAACTGTTCCTTTAAATATCAGACGAGGCATGTGATGCATGTAGAGAAAAATATTTGAGATTCTCTTAACACACAGTTATCCCATGCGTACACATCAGTTCAAGGACGATTTCCAGGAACTCTATCTCACACTGTTTGTTCTGTCCTGCAGCTTCTTGTTGGCAAATTGACAACCTGGACATTTCACAGTTTATCGCTGACTTGTTGCTCCATAGCGTTATCATCAAGAGAGCCGTTATGCTTTAATCGTGTGTTGAGAATCACATACTGTAATGCTTCAGGATGCTTTTCTCAAGGAGCCACAGAGAGAGATGTACAGGTTTCAAACCGTGGAGAAAATCACTGTTGTATTAGGGACCAGTAAATCATTGATAATATCAGGTGACACTATTGAGTTTATCAAGGACATTAATCCCTGTTCACCTCTACTGTAGTCTGGGCAGATTTGCATACAGAGGCTGTCGAGGGACATATTGTGCAAATCTTGGTTAATCAGACATGTAAGCTCATCTTGATAAAAATGTTCAGACGTATGAAGAAAGTTAGCTTTTTTCAGCCCTACACATGTTATTATTATTATTATCATTATTATTACAATGCATGCGAGTTCTGTAGTATGTCATGGGTACATCTCACTGGCTCCATCTCATTGACATAAATACAGCTACAGTAGCCATCTCCGGAAGCTTGAGATTTGTGAACCTTCACCCATACTCCTCGTGACTGCACATGACCCCGACTTTTCACGAGCTGTCCATTCTCCTTGTCTTACCCTCTGAACAGCCCTGGTTGGGGCTTGTGATTTTTGTAGGTGGAACAGTCAACCATTGGTTAAACTGAAGTCTGCATTTCCTGTGCTCTTGAAATGCGTGGGTTGTCATGCATGTGAATTAACACGGAGTTTAGGCTTTTTTATATTTGTGCTCCACGTGAACCATTTTAACTAATATTCTTTGTGTTGGTCTCTCTCTTTCTCTTCAGGATATCAATGCCCATGCCTGTGTGACTGGTAAGCCCATTAGCCAGGGTGGGATCCATGGCAGAATCTCGGCCACTGGTCGTGGAGTCTTCCATGGCATTGAGAACTTCATCAATGAAGCCTCCTACATGAGCAAAGTGGGCCTGACCCCTGGATTTGCTGACAAAACCTTTATTATTCAGGTATATGCCCGTGCTTAGAATCGTTGGATAACTGACCTGTTGGTTATAGTAATTGGCCGTTTTTCTGTTGTATAGCGTATCTGGTTAGATTATCTGGAATAATATGCTGACTGTTTTAACCAGTCCAAAAGGAGAAGAGTTCATCCGTCGTCAGCAACTAGTCGATCTTTCATTTCCCTTGAGATCATGTGCCACAAAGACTCAACGCCACTAAAACACAAATCCCTGCTCTGTTTATTTCACTGCAGATGTCCTCTCTAAGATTAAGGATCAGAGGCAAATGAACAAAACCGGCAGTTTTGTCTTTAGGTTCTGATGAAGTTCAGTCTTAATCACATTGTGGTGAAATCTCTCTCGAGTCAATCAGTGTTGTAAGCGGGGGAGAAGAGAGGAGGGCTCTGGGTTTACTCTCTCTTGGTTTACTGTAATGTGTAGGGAGGTGGGGGGTTGTTATGGATTTACAATGGCACAGAAGGGATGGCCTAGTCATTTGTGTAATCAGAATCAGAATCAGAATCAGAAGAGCTTTATTGCCAAGTGTGCTTGCACACACAAGGAATTTTCTTTGGTGTTGGAAGCTTCTAGTACAGACATTCAACACAATGACAATACAATATAATACGATTTACAGTCTAAAAGATTCATGCTGTAACCCTCATGCTGTGTCTTAGGTATACTACCCTGTACAATGTCTCTTATATGTTATTATCCCCCATTTTCTGTAAAATAGTCTTTATTTTATATATGCACAATTTA
>NW_026634668.1:0-4568 GCF_024868665.1 Triplophysa rosa
CACACGCACACGCACACACACACACACACACACACACACACACACACACACACACACACACACACACACAAAGTCTTGCTGGTCTCAGCCATCCTGTGCTGGTTGTTAAAGCAGTATTAATATTCATGTGGAGGGCTGCTGCTGTCAGTGAGGCAGTTTTAAATGAACACTCCGACCTTGATCCAATCCATGGGGTTTCTCCTTATCCAATACAAGAATGTGACTTCAAGGCTTCCATCTCTCCCTCTCATTGCACACTTTCCCTCCATTTTTGCCTTTCCAACCTCCCCCCCTTTTCCCTCATCTTTCCTGATTATGCAGACTTCTGCATAACTAGTGTGTGTGTGTGTGTGTCTCCAGTCTCTGATTTTCCTCACAGACAAGAACGGATCTGCCTTGATAAAGATGGCTGTTCGTAAAGAGCCACAGAGGGATTCCGATTACCTTCATCTCCCTCTCTCCCTGCTTTTCTTGATGAGATGGGTGGGATAAAAAAATGTTAACCCGATATTGAGAGAATACAAAACACATCATTTTTGTCAGAAGTGAACCTTGTCTTGTAAATGCAGACGCAGACCTAACAAACCCAAAGACTTAAATGGCCGCCATTACGAGCAAAAGTATTTTTGGGGACGTTAGCTATAAAGACACATTGATAAGATCTTGTAAAAAAAAAAGGAAAAAAATAATCCATTTAAATGGTTGCTATGCCACAGAAATCGGATCAAAGAAGTGGACCTTAAACTAATGTCGGCAATAGCACCCCTGAGAATGCATCATCGTAGCCTATTGTTGTTTTATGACACGTTGGGATAAAAAGTGTGCACCTGTCATCAAGAACCAAAAGATAATCAAATGTTTTGCCATATTTTAAGGACAAAACGCCTCTATACCAATACCCCAAAATCTGAAATCATCTGAAAAGCTCAGTATTGATGGAAACAATGGGACCTTATACTAATAAATAGTATTACAATAATATTATACATGTGCAAAACAATTACGTTTATTATCATTATTATTATGTTTTCTTTTTGTGTACATGTATGTTTATGTATGGTTACTAACTTACTATCATGCCAGTAAAGTACTTTGAAATTGAAAATGATGAAAGATTGCCAACAAGCCACACAATCTTCTCTAATGGACAGCAGCCCAGAGAATGACAGTTGCACAAAGCTCATTCATTCTCATTCAGCAAACACACACTCACTTAAGTGGACACTTGTCCTCTGTGGTTACGGCACATCCCTTCAATCCTCCCTGAGCCGCCCACCTCAGAACATGCCGGTCTCTTTATCTCTGCCCGGCTAAATAATGGAGCTGTGTTAGGAGGGTCAGACCGTATTACAGCCTGATCAATGTCCACCAGCACAAACCCAGTCCACCTCTCATTCTGCTCCCTGATGCCCCTGTGTCCATCCCTCCGTCCTTATCTCTTCCTCACTCGTATATGGTCATTTGTTCTTACAGCTTCCTTCCTGTCCTCCACCTTTCTGCCTCTCTGGTGGACCCCAATTCTAATAAATCTCATGAATGGTTCTCTCAGTAGCTCTACTCCAAACACGTCACAGCAATTACAGCGCTCATAAAACGGCGCCATATAGACTTACACGTGTGTACTTGTGTGTGTGTGTGTGTGTACTTGTGTGTGTGTGTGCGTTTGCAAGTTTACGTGTGAGTGTGTGTGTGTGAGATAACGTCCTTGAGGGGGCAAGAGAGGAGATGCTTATTGATCGGAGGTCCCTGTACGACACATAGACTTTTGATTTCTCTTGTAGAGCACTGGCTTTCTCTTGTCCTCCAGTAGTCTACAAAATCAAACTATCGACTGCTGCTCCCCCACACCGTACACCGTTTCTATAGTCATGTAATGATTTCGTTTACATGGCTGTATTTTTTACGATTTCGTAATAAAAGCGATGTTTTCACGCACCACTCAACCGGTATAGCACTAGTTAGCATTCACATTATTATCATTTTCTGCTGATTCTTTCTTGCCAGCGCGATGACGCACCAGATGTATGTCAAATGAAAATGTTTGAAAAACTTTACACTGAAAATCATGTGAAATGTATACAGCATATGACTTGTGGAAATAACATTTGTTGATTGGAAGCTGCCAGAGATCTTTTTCCCCTTACTGCAGCCAGTCAGGGTACGCATATGTCTAGCACCAGATGTAGTGTGGGGCCCAATGCTTATTAAAACAGCAATAAAGAATGAGCCTTCATCATTTGTTGCAGAATATTCTGGTGACAAACAGGTATGAAAAAAGAGCCTCATATACAGTAGGTCCCAAGCCACAGTTTGAAACCCCCCTAAACTACACTGTAAAAACATTTTTACCACCTTACATTTTTTAGTACAATCAATTTTAAGTACAAAGATTTATATATTTATTTATATTATTATAGGCTATACATAAACCTGAATTTTATGCATGGGTCAGTTTTTAATACAAAATTTGATTTGTTTTCTGCCATAGGAGAACAGTAAATGGCCAATGGGCATAATCTGACAAATATTAGCCAATTAATCAGTCCGGCCAATCTATGTGTGCAGCTGTGATGTAAGGAATAAGGGTTTCTGGTTTCTCAGTTTTTTACAATGAGACTATTATCTCAACCAGTTTTCTGTAAGTTACTCTGAAAAAGTAATGAATTACTAGTTACTAATTACACATTCGATAATGTAATTAGATTACTGTACAAGTTACTCTCTTCAAAAAGTATTTAATTACTTATTACTAATTACTTTCTATATCCTACATCAACCTTGATGAGTTAAGTGATTCAAGGATAGACATGAAACGGCTCTTTTAATTCATTCAAATAAATAATATAAAACTACATAAAGTATTATTATTAATTACAAATGTGAGAATTACATTATACATTAAATACATTATATACATTATATACATTAAAGCGCGGATTTTAAAGTTAGACTTTGAATTTTGATGTCAATTCCTCTTCTGCACACACACATATTACACAAAGTATTTAGTTTAATTACATCAGAAGTAACTGTAATTAAATTACAGCAAAATAAGAGTAATCCCTTACTTTACCTTTTCAAGGAAAAGTAATTAAATTACAGTAACTAATTACTTAGTAACTAGTTACACCCAACACTGGTCTCAACAGCCGTTTACGATTACCATTTATTTATGTAGACTAATAAACTGACAGTGTACACTAAAGTATACAGGCTCACTGTGTCCCAGACACCAACAATTCATAAAAAAAGAATCACTGTCTGGCTGGGATTTTGGTATGGAGATAAACTATTTTTTGGTAGTTTAACAGCACACTGTATCAAAATAGATACACATATTCTCTTTATGACATAACTAATGGCTACTCATAACAGCCTTATTTCCATATGCTGGAATATTTATGGATATATGCATTTTTGATGGCATGTTTGTTGGACGCTTATGGTTGAAATTATGAATCCCGCATGTCCAAAAATCACAGCAATCAAAGACATACTGGAAGAACATCTCAAGTGTACAGACATACACACACACACACACACACACACACACACACACACACACACACACACACACACACACACACACACACACACACACTCGTTAACTGGGGGATAAAATAAAATCATCTTCTCGGTTAAAGAGAGGTCTGATAATCTGCATGAAGAGGGATTTGATGGAATGAATGAATAAATGCATTAATACTTGAGGCGCTTAGCATCGCAATCACCGCATTTCAATGCAGAGAGAACTGCACCCGCACCGCAGCGAAGCCGCCCGATCCGACGTGTCAGATGTTAATGACCGGCCAACGAGAAGAATCTATCCACATGTTCATTTGTCATTAAGCAGGAATATTTTAACACCAGACTCTGAAGTGCTACAGTGTCACAACAATTTACCAGATCAGGAAGGAGGAGGAGGTGAAGAGAGGCAGGACAAAAACAGAAGGAATGCATTCCTGTAGCCAGCAACTCTTTAAAAGGGGGACGGCGAAGAGCAAAAATGCTTTGTATCAGCACAAACGTGCACGCAAACACAGAACTGCACCGCAGCCAATATTTTGACTAGTCAGTAGGTCCTGGAACAGAGAGCATTATGGGAGGGAGAAAGTCCATCTATTTCTTGGGTGGCATTTAGAGTACGATAGAGCGGATCAGTGGTTGAAGGGCCAATGATGGCACCTACCCAGCATCATTTTGTTCTTTTTGAAGCACGACACATGTAGCTGTCTCACTCATTGACTCCTACACAACCGCATGCACTCAGAAAGTGATGTCATTACCAGCAGCTGCACAAACATGCAGAGGAAAATCAATGAGCGTATGGCACATTTATTATATCCTGATGTGGCAGGCAGGATAGAGAGGCCCAGCAGTTACAATTGAGTGCAGTGTTAGAGAGAAATTTGCAGACAGAGCACCGCAAGGACCTAACCTATGAAGAGATGAAGATGGAGAGAAACTCCCTCAGCCAGTTTATTCTTAGAGCCGTTCTACCAAATCAAACAGTGTTTGACAGAGCCAAATGGAGCCATGGGCAGAAACTCGACAGAACCATGAACTAT
>NW_026634669.1:0-4567 GCF_024868665.1 Triplophysa rosa
AAAATTACAGCAAAATTGTACAGTATACTTTCAAAGCCATCTCTCCAGGTTTGTGGTCTCGTTTTTTTCTCTCTTTAAATATACCAATTTTTTATGTTCAAATTGATGGTGCTATTTTTTAAAAAGTCTTAATGTAAGGTGGGGCAGTTGTGGCCTAATGGTTAGAGAGTCGGACTCGTGACCAGAAGGTTGCCGGTTCGATTCCCAGGGCCGGCGGGTAACAACTGAGGTGCCCTTGAGCAAGGCACCTGACCCCTACTTGCTCCCCGGGCGCTGCAGTGATAGCTGCCCACTGCTCCGGGGGTACGTGTGGTCACTACTCTCTGGATGGGTTAAATGCAGAGGTCACATTTTGTTGCCTTGTACTTGTACATGTGCAATGACAATAAATTGAATCTAAAATCTAAAAATCTGATTGTTTTTCATTTCTGAAGGCAAAGGTGCTATATGTTTCTGAATTACATGATCAGACAACATAAGAGAACGCTTGATAAATTCTGACTTTTATCAATTCATAGGAATCTGATGTTTTTATATCTTAAATATGTTTTTGAATTTTGTGCAAAACTGCGATTCTTACTTGATGTTTTGCTTGAATCACAAATGATGTTGTAGCCAGTTGTTGGGTTGGCAAAACTTGGACTGGTTTCTGTAGCCAGAGGAGTATTTCAACATTACTAAACAACACCTACTGTAGAACTGAACAACAATTCAGTTGAAAGGATCACAATATCACATTTACTGCACACGTCACTCACTTTGTGGTTCTGTTGTAATTGTAATTGTAGAGACAGTTAGTATTATATCTGCAGAGAAAATTCTGCAATGTTAAAAAATGAAACATCACAAGAGTATGATAATTATAAATAACAAAAGAACTTACACATTGTTGCTTCCTCTGTTGTGCTTGCTGACTGATGCTTGGTGACTTGGTAAATTTGCAAAGGAAGAAAAGCTATTGCAAAAAACAACTAATTAATAACAGCACTGCATGGACAAACCTAAACATCATTATTATTTATACAGCAATGTGAAATGATTCAAAGCAAATTAAAATGACAAATATTACTCACCTGTTAGGTTGTATTTGTCACTGTGTGGTGAACTTCTGGACGGGTCCGTTTTTGGAGAATAATTGCAGCTCACTGATTTACTCTTAACTGAACGCAGTTTAATGAATAAATCTGATTCTTGAATTGTAAAACTACACAGTATTTTTCCAGACCTTTTATGCGAGTCTGTCTTTAAAAGCGGTTGGTCACTGTCTCCCAAGAACAGACAACAACCAGTGTTTTCAGATCCTGGTATTTCACATGTAATCCTGAATTCACCAAGCGAAGAGTGATGGAAGACTGTAATGTTTGGCTTCTCATCTGGAAGCAGATACAATGAGTGCAGAAAATGAGTGAGAACTGTAAAACAATTACTTAAACATTCAAATAACATTTTTGGTGCTCAACTGTGAGAAGATGAATTGAGAAGATGGATTAAGGAGCCCTCAATCAATGAACCTTGTCCATTTTTCACCTTGATAGTAAAGAAAGCTCTTTAAATGTCTCAATAAAAAAGTAAATATATCCCAAACTTACAACATCTCGTAGCCAAAGTAAACTTCACATAAGATTTTTATAACTTTTTCAAATAGGAGATTTAAGAGAAATTAAAAACTATTAACTGTTTTAAAAGCTGTTATCCAATACTTGCAACTGAGAAACAGAGAGAGAGAGAGAGAGAGAGAGAGCGGCGTATCATTATCAGCAGTATCACGCTGGCATGTTCTAAAAGTACTCATGTAGTGCAGGAGCTAAATCAAGAGAATGAATGCAAGAACACATACGGGACACATAAGGTTTTTAAAGCTTCTAATGTCAAACCGACAACAGAAGAAAACCACCAGACTCGCATCAGCGCAGACTTTTTATGTGTAGCTGAGACTGTGGTTTTGTAACCGTCAGCTTGACAAAAACAGAACAAGCTTGATTAGTCTCTTCATAAAAACAACTAGTCAGGGAAAATATCACTAGATCTAAAATCAAATAAATGCCAACATCTGTATCTCTGTGTTATAAATTGTAGACATGAAGGTGTAGAGACCCAAGAGTATTATAATATTTATATTTTATAATATTTATAAGTATTCATAATATTAATACATTTATAAAGGCACTACTACAAATAAAGTTGTTTATAAATGTACTTTTCCAAACAACTGACATCCTCTTAGGTTATTAGGTGGTGGTGGTGGTCAGGCCTGTATAATAGACTTCGATTTATGTAAAAGATGAGCAGAATTTAAAAAATCCCACTGACGTGCAGTTTTGAAGAATTTAAGAAGCTGTGCCACTTACCTTGAAGTTGAACCTCCAGAAACTGCAGACAGATGAAAAGGATAAGTAGCATTATGTCTATTTAACTGACAAACTGACACAAACAGGACACAATGCATATCAGGATATGAGAATGATGTGAAGGTGCCTTTCAAAGCCACAGAACTGCAGTGATGTCACTGAAGAAAAAACTGTATAAAGTTTAAGCAGAGATGGAACAATAAAGATAAATCCGTAACTCCATTTAGTTTAACTTGGAAACAAAAAAAGGGATGCGCAATAAATTATCGGTATCGGCCGATAATAACATTTAGGCCGATATACAGTATTATAGCCGATAAATCATAAATAATTTCTTCATCTGCATGCTGCTCGCAGTTAAAATACAGTACAGTACTGTCTTTCTGTCGTGATCATTCACTTAATGCTATTATCAAAACATTGCTGATGTAGGTACAGTATGTAAGTAAACAGTATTTATAGATGTATAAATTATTGTTTGAATATTGCAATATTGTTTGAATCAGACTGCTGTCTGAATGCTTTCTGTCTTGAGACCCATAAGACATGTGGCTATTAAGAACAATTATCTGGGTTGCTCTGGAAGAACATCTATCATTTGTTTATTAAATAAAAAATATACCTGAAGGTTAAAGAATTGTTAACTAGTGTAAAGTAGGCTTTGTGCATGAATTTTTAGGGGAAAAAAGAGAACTGATGATTACCTTGTTTTCTGCACTCAATGTTTTCAAATAAAAGCAGTTGTCCACTTTTTGCCTTTTGTTTCAGTCTTAGGGACTTTTATGTTCATATTTAGATACTGTATATCGGCCACTATATCGGTTATCGGCTTCCAATGTTAAAGAATGATCGGTTATCGGCCAAAATGTACATATCGGTGCATCCCTAATGAAAAACACGTTGTCATTTCTCGACTCTAGAGCACGCGTGAGTTCCTTTCAACAGTCAGTTTCCGACAGTAAACTCATTTGTGTCTTCATGATTGCAGAATCTTCAGTGAGCCAGCAGAGGGCACTCTCATCCAGACTTCAGGAAACACCACATTCCTAACTATGTCATTTAAGTCCATTTATTTGCTGTGTCAATAGTTTGTTTATTTTATATTAAGAGTGAAAAGGTGAAAGGCAGAAAAAATAAATTCATGAAAAAAGAAACAGTACTCATATAATAATCCCATCTATATAATATCTATATAAGAGTTTTAGACATTTTGAGGAATAGAGAAAGAGCAGGCCTACGTGGGGAAATGAGATGAGGTCTCAGAATGATGTGAAAATAGGCACACGGTCAAGAAAGTACACGTGAATACAGGCTTGTTGCTATTCAGAAATAACATTTATTCAATATTTACACAGAGTTAATAATGAATGATTACATGCTGTTATGATTATTTGTGGCATGAATGACACCAGTAGTAGGCAGGACGGGTCTGTGTTAGTGGGACTCTAGCCCACTGTAAACATCTCTGCTGTCATTGATGGCTGGCTGGGTGAGGATTGTGCAATACAGAGGATTCAATTGAACCTGTACTGTAGAGTAAAATAAGTGAATCTTAAAAAGGAGACGAAAAATACAAAAAAAAATTTTTAGTTCAATTGTACCTCATTTTCTCACCTGGGTTTGTTTTGATTGTTCTTCAGTGTCTCCTGTATGACACAACACATCAGACATTAAATTATAATAGAGAGCATATAAACAAAGGTGTCATTGGAACATAATGTGGGGATTTTTACTCCACCTGTGGGTTCAGATGTGGGTGGTAAAAAGTTGACAGAAGAGTAATATTCTGCTTCTTCCTCTCCACACTGAATGACAACGAGTTTCATTTCAAACAGTGTTAAATAGTATAGTAAAAAAAGTCAAAGTAATGTTCACCTGAGTAATACTTACATCGTCTGATCCGGCCATTGGTATGGAAACGCCTATTATACACAATACAGTATATATACTTCAATCACTCAATCAAATGAGATTTTGCTTATATTTAAGAAGCAAAGTCAAAACTCACCATGTTTTTTACTTGACTCGATCCAAATTCTGGTGAATTTCACAAAAATGACATCATCACCTCTTATTTTCTGATTTTAAACTGATCAAAATATATTTAAACACATCCTCACCTCACTGTTCTCTGCTTTCCTGTGATAAAAGGAGTGTTAACACAGTTAACACTGTCTCGTTGACCATTAAGTAAAACTCAGTGTTAAAATTGTAAAAGT
>NW_026634670.1:0-4561 GCF_024868665.1 Triplophysa rosa
ACTTACAACTGACTTTTTTCTTGAGTTTTTTTTTGTTGGTCAAAGTTTAAAGCATTTCCAAAGTCACATTTGGTGTGTCAAAGGTGTGCAGGTATATAGCCACATTATAATTAGATGACCAGTTTCACACTCATTTCTGCATTCTTCATTTTTGTCTTCTTTTTGTTTTTCATGAAGTCACAGATGTTTTAATTATGAAATCATTAATACATTAGTTTAATGCATTGCTGAAAAGTCAGCATCTTGTGTGTTGTTTATTTATCTTGAAACTATTTTAGAGGCTGGATATAGTTATCTGTTATTATAATTCATAAACAACTTTATTGAACTTCTCTACTTTGATATCTTATTATCTTTTTACTTTTATAATTGTTTAAACTGGTTTGTGTATCTTATTTATCTTCCCCTTTAATGCTCTTCATTTTTGTTCATCTTGATCCTGGGTAAATCTCTCTTGATTGAAATGTTAGAAATGTACGGAGCACTTTCAGGAACACGGTGATGGGAAAAATATGAGAGGGAAGAGAAAAATATTTTTAAAGCTTTTGCGTAATCTCGCAAAACTTTTGTGTTATCTCGCAAACATATTTGCGTTATCTCGCAAACACTTCATGTTTAATGTCCCGCTGGCAGAATTTAAGACTAGCTCCGTAAGCTACATAAACATTGGTCTATAATCGCAGATTCCCGGACCAATAACTCGTGAGCTAAACGTTCTTATAACACAAATTACACCTCATTCTATGTAACATAAACAATGAACTTTAACTTAATTTTCCACAAATCGAGCCTTTTATTGATCTCAGCCGGCAGGAGCCGGCTGAGACAATACCGAAGGGATCGTCTGCAAAGTGCAAAACCCGAATATCATTAGGCTACTAATAATTAACTTCAGTGCTACATACTGTAGTATAACTAAAACCAGTTTAAATTCAGCAGGAGAGCATTAATGTGTAAACTGAATTTGGTGAGACTTCAGTGTGTAACATTTAAGTTATTAATGACTATTTTTGTAGTAACGCTTTTCGGATCTAAAGTCACTTTGCAGACGGTTCCTTTGAACTTGTCCATGTCGCCTGCTCAGATGATATCAATTTATATTCTCGTTTTGAGGAAGACTGGGTTGTAGATCCTAATCTAAGGAATTATGTGTTATTTGTGTTATAACAACGTTTAGCTCACGAGTTATTGGGAATACTATGAACCGCTCCATTGTTAATGTACGGAGCGGGACAACAGGACGTTTGAATGTCTTGCGAGATAACGCAAATATGTTTGCGAGGCAACGCAAATATCTTTGCGAGAGAACGCAAACGTTTTGCGAGGGAACGCAGTGTTTCTCGGGGGGAAGCAAAAGTTTTGCGAGATAACGCAAAAGCTTTAAAAAATATTTTTCTCTTCCCTTTTTTCCACCACCATGTCCCTAAAAGGGCTCCGTAGGAATGTTCTAAATGTATTCATGTAAAAAGGTTCAATGTATACTAAAAATTGTTTGTAAATTATTATTTATTTTTTATTTATGTTCTATACAGTGGTATTTCCATGATATATGGGAAACATGATTTTGTCTCTTTGAATAAATGAAAGAGAGATATGCTGGAGATTGTGTAATGCCTACACTATAAGTAATTGAAACTGGTATTGTGTGCCAGTTAGCCTACATTTTTAGAGGTGGTTTTTTTTTGGCTGAATTTGCATGGTCACTTTATAAGTTTTCCTTAGGAGTGTCATTGATGTCACTGCTCATTTGCAGTATCTTATCAAGTAAGGCACAAAACTCCTTCATCACTGCACGCAATTAATATGAGGGTGTAGAAAATGAGAAACTTCTGTCATTCTGCCCATTAGATAACTAATAGATAAGTTCTAAAAACATCAATATGTCAATTTATCTGTGAGACAATTATGGTTAGTTCATTTTTTCTACATGGAAATACCAAAAAAAATTATTATTATTATTATTATTGACAATATATTATCCTCTGTTTTTGCTCTTGAGTAATTTTAATTACCAGAGCCAGTAGATATTGTGTTCCACAGTATTCAGCACTGGCCCATTAGTCACTCCTACATATGCTGTTAACATGTGAAGTGTGAAAGAAATTGAAGATGAAGCTACCAGGACACCAAGAACGCTTGCCAAATTTAACAGTAGGTACCAGTAAGGCAGTGGAAATTAAGGTTGGGGCAATAAAGAAATTCTTATAAAGGGAAATAAAGTTTTAGGAAGGACTGTACCATAATGATCCTATTATATTTTCTGCTAAATTATTTATAAAACATAAATGAATACTGAGAAGTGGATAATGTGTACATATTTACCTTAACTGAATGGACAAAAAATGCTGAAACAAATTTGAAATGACTGCTGAAGAACGCAAAGATTGGAACAATTTTAACAGAAAGCAGCATTAAATCATTAACTCACAATAAATTAATTTTAATGTATGTTAATGAATCCTGTTGGTAAAGCAACAGAATGCTCTTAAGATTTCATCAAATTAGATTTTTATTTGGTATGTGTTTACTTAAATATAAAAATGTAAATATTGTTTTTGATTATTATTATTTATTTATTATATCTTAAGTAAATATGTTTTTAATCGCTCCAAGAAGATTTCAGTAGTAGTAACAGACAGATAAGAAAAATGCATGAAAGTGGAGAATTACAAAGGAAACTAGGAAGTGATCATGCTATTAGAATTTAAAATATGTGACTGTGGTTATTAGTTCTTCCCATAATATAATGCTGTAGTTCTTAATGTTTTGATTCAGGTGTGTTGAGTAAGGGAGACTTTGCTTTGACGCACAACATATTTTAAACAAGAGTTGTCACACTTTTGATTAAATCAACAATTACACCTGAACCTGCTGATCAAGATGTTCAAGAAAAATAATTTGTCCTTAGTCACATGCTGTTGTCTTGTTGTCTTTCACAATGGCACTGGCTTCATTGGGAAATAGCAAATGGGGGATTAGATTTATGAAGGCGTCACCCTCTGCCTTCTGGAGAAATAATGTTTGTTTCATGCTTCACAAACGTCAAATGCTTACAAAATATACCTCATATTGACACCTTATAGTATTTTCAGAATTCCTCATGACAAGTTTGAATAATATCACATGGATAACTGGTGTCCGTCTGTAAGAAACCATCAACTAATTTAAAAACTCGGCAGGCTTAACTTTAGTTGGTGAAATTCCAAAGATAACAACGTTTAAGTCTAAAAAGTATTTCTAGCCGCTGACGGTTTGATACAATTAATCTGATCTTTAATTGATCTTTCCAGCAGGTCGTAACACCAGTTTTTCGTTTCGATATGTCACCTCAGTGTTATTGCATGAAAGTTTGCCTGAATAACCATAATATACCAGCAGAGGGCAGCACTGCATCACCTGGGGCGTATTCTAGAAAGCAGGGTTAATTTACCTTCAGCAAAACCCTGAACTCTGGCTTGATTAACCCAAACCTTGCTTACTCTGGGTATGTCGGTTCCAGAACCCCTTCGAAGAGTAAGTTTAATCAACCTCACGAAAGATACCCACATGAAGACATTGACAATGGATCACAGATTTCACGAGTCACCATGGAAAAGGCCGGGAAGCTTAAAGTTTTGGACTGTAAAACAACATTATAAATCAGAGTTTTTTTCACAGAAGACTTAAATCTGCATCAGTGTATAAAGTCCGGGGTTAAAAATCATAAAATTAAATTATTTAAGTTATGTGTTTATAAAACTATAAACGCTATATATTAAACAGTCTCTTAGATTTACATTTAAGAATTTGACATGGAAAATTATGTTACGTTAGATATAGCCTAAGTAGTTAAAAGATTTAAAACGATATATAACAGAGGGGTGCCCTAGCTATTTGACCTGCACAACCAATCAGCCCCCCCCCAAATGTCTGTATGAGTTTATGACAGTTGAAGTAGGCTATTTTATTGTCTTGAACCTTTTTCTTTTATTTTTTGTGTAAAATAAATAGGCGTAGAGAATTTAGCATAAGCCAAATGGTCGGAGTCATTAAAAGAAGTGCCATAAACCCCCTCCACTCTCTTTTGGTCTTTTGATGTTGATATCAAGAAACCAGGACCGAGTCAGATCTAAATCCAGGGGGTCTCTCTCTTTTGTCTCACCTGGAACTTAACATCTGAGAAAAAAAAACTTAAAAAAAAAGAAACTTATCTGACAAATAGGAACTTGTGTGATTAAACTGTCCTTTTCTATAAATATATCTAAATATCTAGGTTATATGTTGTTGCTCTTGCCATTTTAAATCATCTGTAATTGTTAAATAGGCAAGTTTAATTCAGGCTTTGTTTGTATTTGTACCTCCGAATGAATCATGACTTGATGCAATTCAAACCTTAGCATATTTGATATATAAATGTTTGTCTTTACAATTCCTCCTTGTTTATATATATTGTGTGACCATACAGCATTTTCTTTTCATTATGTTATAATTCGAGCCTGCTCTGAAAAGCCTCTCTCTTCTGCTATATAGGCCCTCATCAACTGGTTCGTGGCGTCTCTTCGGAGACTGCCTTTTTACCCCT
>NW_026634671.1:0-1636 GCF_024868665.1 Triplophysa rosa
GTTCCTCCCTCGGTGAGGAAGGAACTTCCTACGCTTCCATTGCTATTAAGAGAAATGAAAAAGTTAGAGTTGCGAAATGATATCCTTTATCGGAAGAGACAGGAAGGAGAGCATATCCAGTATCAGTTGGTTCTCCCTGAATCTTTGCGTAGCGTGGTACTAACCAGTCTGCATGATGACATGGGACACCTGGGCATAGAGCGCACAGTTGATCTAGCCAGATCAAGGTTCTATTGGCCTAGAATGGTTGCCGATGTTGAGAAAAACATAAAAACATGCCCCAGGTGTGTGTGTCATAAATCCTTACCTGAAAAAGCCGCTCCCTTGGTCAATATCCAAGTGACTCGACCACTTGAGCTGGTATGCATAGACTTTTTGTCTATTGAACCAGATTCACGAAACACCAAGGATGTGCTGGTTGTCACCGATTTTTTTACTAAGTATGCTGTTGCAGTGCCTACTCCCAATCAGAAGTCCCGTACTGTGGCTAAAGCGCTTTGGGAGAATTTTATCGTCCATTACGGGATTCCTGAAAGATTGCATAGCGATCAGGGTGCTGATTTTGAATCGAGGACTATCAAAGAGCTCTGTGAGCTGATGGGAATTCATAAGATCAGGACGACCCCTTATCACCCCAGAGGAAATCCTGTCGAACGATTCAATCGCACGCTCCTGAGTATGCTCGGTACGTTGAAGGATTGTGATAAAGTTCACTGGCGTGATTTCGTGAAGCCGCTTGTACATTCATATAATTGTACAAAGCATGATTCTACGGGGTTTTCCCCGTATGAATTAATGTTTGGCAGGCAGCCAAGGTTGCCTATAGATTTAGTTTTTGATGTTCCCCTGAACAAGGAGCAGCTAAAGACGCATTCACAGTATGTGCATGACTTGAAGTCTCGGTTGCACGAAACGTATGATTTGGCTATGAGAAATGCTGCTAAAGTTGGAGAGAGGAACAAATTCCAGATTCTGACATTGATGATGTCAGTGTAGAGCTTCTGTACCGAGATCCCTCAGCCCTAAAAGACACTAGGTTTATTGAGGTGTATGAAACTGGGGAAAGATCACAGAACAACCTCACAATTACTGTACCTCAGACCGTTCCCTCTGATAAGTTGCCTGACGAGGTCTCAAGCTCATCTCCTGAATGTCTGCCTGGGTCAGAGAACCCTGAAATCGGAAGTGTGCCTACCTTGAGAAACTTACCTGCTGACGATCCAGAGCCTGTAGAGCCTGAGGTCAGTGAAAATTTACATGTAGAGGTGCCAGAGATTGTAGTAGGTCAGCACACATCTGTGGAGGAAAGAGTCAGTGAGAATGAAACTGTGAAAGAGCAGGTTGAGAATGACAACAATCTTCTCAGAAGGTCTAACAGAGCTCGACAGAAACCGCGAATGTTCACTTACCCTGAATTGGGTAATCCTTTGGTCTCTATCGTGCAGTCTCTTTTCCAGAGTCTTAGCACAGCTGTTACTGACTCTATTATTGAAAACAGTTTCAGTAGCTCTCCTGATCCTATAATAACACAGCCTGTTAGTTACATGCACAGGGACGTGCATAGAGTTAATGGGGGAGAGTGTAACCCTAGTGAACTACTGTAAATAATAATTAAATGATAAACTGTAGAGTGTTA
>NW_026634671.1:2548-4542 GCF_024868665.1 Triplophysa rosa
TTGTCATAATCATAAAGAACGTGAAGAGGCGAACTAAACTAACCTAGTTGCTAAATAGAATGGAAAATAGGATCGATGAGTTGGCTATTGGTGCTAAATTGAGTAACAACATAGAGCTAGGGGATAATAGATTAAATGGAAACCTAGAAAAATAGTCTAAAATCGAATCGGATGCATTGAATTTAGTTTTAGGTGTCAAAGAAGGGTAAAGCGAGATTACAAACCAAGAAATAAACTTAAGAAATGAAGAGACTGTACAGAATCCAGTTGAACCACTTTTATTTTATTTTCCATGTTCATCTGTGACTATTGTTTATTTTGCTGTGTTTCTGTTTCCATCCATTGTCCTGAAATAGAAAGTAAATTGATCGGTTCATTAATTTTTCCACATAAATACGCCTAGTATAGTTCATAATCAACTTGTCTGTCTGTTCATTCCTCTCTTACAACTGGTTCCATAAGAACCTAGAACACTGGTCTAATTTACCCTCAACACTCTCCACCTTTTATGCTAGTTAGCTGTGGTGGTCGGTGCTCTAAGGGAGCGGGTGTTACACTGGCACCAATAATTTTTTTAATATTCCCAAAAAAGGGAACAGCACCGCATTACAATAATATAAAGAACAAGAATTAAAGGACAAGAAAAAACTAAGGAAAATAAGAGGACAAGAAAATCTTATCATACATTTTGAAAAACTTGTTATACTTGCTATAAATAAATTTTACAATGAGTGAAATCTCAGCAAGAAAGACATCAAACCTAGGCAAAATCTAATTAAAAAATCTAGGATACAATGCAAAATAAAAAAATTAACAGCAAGATCGATAGCATGGTCACTGCAAAAAAACAAAAAAATATGTCTTTTACAGTAATCCCTACCTCACGTGGATCTCTTTTAATGGATTATCAACATGTTAAGGACATTTATGCGTGTAATGTGGTCAAATTACTACAATGATCCAAACTATCATGTGATTGATGCTTGTACTGGCAGCTCCTTCTGTGTTTTTTTTGAAGACTTGACACAATTCGAACACTGCTGTAAAACACTGTACATGTATTATAGCCTACTGTTTGTGTACATTAGAACATGTGTACATAACAGTAGATCGTTACATACCTGTTCTCATTTCTAAAGGTTCGAATTATACCTGCCATTGTAAATCGACTCAAATTGGGCTTGACTCTCTGTACAGCCTCTCTCGTTCTTACAGTAAACCATGGTTTATCACATGATCAATGACTGTGGCCCTAATCTCATTCGAGACCACTCTTCTTGTTCCTCATCCTCCTCCTCCTCCTCCTCTTCCGACTCGTCCTCCTCTAATTCGAACTCTGCCTCGTCCTCTGGCTCTCCCTCCAACTCCCCTTACTCTGTCTACATTGTTCGCATCCATTGTTCAAAACCTATAACTTGACCCTTGGCCTATTTATAGGCCTCTTCTAAAGTCATGATTGGTTGGTATTAAGTAAAGCAATGAGTGTTTGCGCATGTGAGGAGCTAGTGTGAGGCACTGACAAATTAGTGTGGCATTTTGATTTGTTGTGTTTGAAAAAGGAAATCAATATACTTTCTGTAAGATCTTTGTGTGTTACATAGAATAAAAAGAAGAAGAATTTTATTGAGCTTTATTGGCCAAGTATGTTTCCACATACGAGGAATTTGTTATAGTGACAGAAGATCCACAGTGCAACAGAAAGACAGGACAGAACACAGATGAAGAAAGAAAAAAATAACAATAATAATATACAATAATATAGAAATAGGCAATGTACAAAACAGCAAAAACACAATATACAATATAGACAATTATGTATGTACAGGTCTGATATCTGCAAATGGTGAACAAATAATGTAATATAGAGTTGTGTATTCCGCGTTTAATGTCAAGTGTTCATAAGATGGATTGCCTGAGGGAAGAAACTGTTCCTGTGTCTGGTCGTTCTGGTGCTCAGTGCTCTGTAGCGTCGACCAGACGGTAACAGTTCAAAA
>NW_026634672.1:0-4499 GCF_024868665.1 Triplophysa rosa
TTATGCCATTACTACTTTTCCCTGGTTGTCCCTCTGTTGTCTGTTGTTGATGGCGGAATGGGACCGGGTTGGACCTGCACGGTTTCGGCTCGTGGGCTCTCCCTGTTCTTCGTGGACGTTGCTCGGTGGCTTTGGTCGGGGTCACTGAGTGCAGCTATGACACGTCAGAGGAGATCTGGCCCTCCCGGCTGAGCCTGGTTTCTCCCGAGGTTTTTTTTTCTCCATTTATTCATCATTGGAGTTTGGGTTCCTCGCCACAGCAGAGCAGTGCAGTGTTGGCTTGCTCACCGGGAGACTGCATTTATTTATTTATTAGATATTATTTATTATAATGATCTTGCTTGCATAAACACCATGCACTGTGCTGTGTTTTACCTTTCTGTGTTTTTCTTATTTGCTCCTGTGAAGCTGCTTTGGAACAATGCACATTGTGAAAAGCGCTATATAAATAAAATTGAATTGAATTGAATTGAATTGAATAAACTCTGACATTGTGATCAGGACAAAACATGATCACCTGACGCAGCTACTTACCTCATGAGTAAATTATTGGACATGAAATGTGAAATACTGCTTTGAAATATTTCATTAGCGCATTTGTAATGAATGACCTTTTGTGAGGAAAACCTGTGTCCCATTAGTTTTAAGACAAGACACAAAGTTCAAACAAGATGAAGCTGCAGTTTGGTTGAATTATTTGTAAATGCAATGTCATGAATGTTATTTATCACGCATGTTGTCTTTGTTTTGAGTGCTTGTTATTGTGTAACCGTGGGGCTGAACAAACACAAGAAAATAGAGAAATTCACGCACCAGACTGTAATTTTAAGAAATTTTAGACTGATATAAAAAAATATTGCATACATTTTTACACATGAAGAGAGTATTCACTCACTATGAGAAGTTAAAAAAAATTCTCAATTCACAATAAAAGGATTATTTTGTCACACGCACATGCACGCGTACGCACACACAAAACAATGTTCCTTTAGCACAGAAAAAAGAAAATCCGTTTCAAGTGCTTGCACAAAAATCTACACAACATCCTTAAAGAAACAGTTTACTCAAGTTGTTTCAAATCTGCATAAATGTCTTTGTTCTAATGAACACAGAGAAATATATTTGGAAAAATGCTTATGACCAAACAGGCCACCATTGACTAACATAGTAGGAGAAAGGTCTTGAACAGAAAAGAAGATATTTTGAAGAATGTTCTGGGGCACTTTTGATCACCATTGTCATTTCTCCTGTGTTCTCCAGTACACAACCGATATGACCTGAATGAAAGCAGTGTTATGAATGTCCGCACACAAATCCAATGTCTCCACTACAGCAGTATGATCAGCATCATGTGTAGGAATAGAGAAACCGTATCAAATTGCAGCGTGTCCTCCGAGTTAAAACGACTCAAAAGGTTGTTTGTGCACGTAGCTCATTACGACAACAGTTCACGTTTTAAATGGTAGCGCCCTCTAGCGATTGTTATGAAAACGACCCCATGCCGTTTTCTGCAGTCAAATAAAGACGCATTTATTTTTGCATTTGTAAAAGTAGTAATGGTTTATAAATGTTTGTGGATTCAAAGATATTTTAGGAGCACCTAAACCCAATCCCTCCCCTTACCCTAAACCTAACCAATTAAATCAACCATTAAACACAACACACGAGTTAAAGTACAGTCACGTGTATTTATGACAGAAAATGAACAAAACCGTAACAAGTTGCGTTGCAAACCTTCTGAACTGAAGCCATATTATAACTTTATACGAGGAACTCCGGTGTCATGGCCAATAGTCTCCCGATTTAGTAGGTAGTTGTAATGCCTGATCATCACAAAGTGGTTATCTCGATATGTTGTCGCTAACCGATGCTGCGTTAGCTTCAAGCGAGCTAAATACACTGGGTAAAATAAAAGCATTAAAATGACATGTTAAAATTTAAGTTTATGAAAAACATATGAGCATATAAGCTTGATGTAATATACACGCCAGTATTTCTGGGTCAACATCTGCTTAACAAACAAAAAACATCACTTTTGATATTTTAAAATTAACATGGTCTTATTATATTAAATATCTAACACTCTAAGAACGAGATTTGTTTGATTTCACATCCCATAGCCTCGATTATGTACTATTATATGAAGCATTTAGTGAAAAAGAAAAAAAATGGTCATTTTAACAAAGTACTAGCGACATAAATCATAATGTCATTTTGTAAGAATTGCAATCAGGTGCTAAAAAGAGTACCCACTAGAAGTTCTTGTAGGCAACAGAATCACGCGGGGTCCTAAAGGGGACCGCATTCGAGAGGAGACTCAATTGGGAACGGACATCAACACCAAAGCCTTTTAAAAGGAAAGGCCTCAACCGTAAGGGCGTAAAGAAGCGTAACGGCTAATGCTAGCGCCCTGGCTTCAGCGGAACGCAGGAAAGGAGACCGGATGCTCGTTTTTTAAACGGTTGTCAATAGGTTTTGTAAGCCGTTAGGGATTCTCCTATTGGAAGTATTACAGACCCTCCCATCTCTATAGTAAGGCTGTGTCTGAAATGACATTCTGTGACAGTACGTACTGAATTTGAATAAGTAGCTCCCTATCAGCCGTTAAAACACTACGTTCTGTATAGTATGAGTGGGAGGTGTATGAATACATTTGGGACATACTGCGTCTGCCATGTTTTATGGTCATGTGACCCGTATGCTCTTTGACCTATGACGTATTAACAACAACCTACACGTGAGCGTTGATAAAAACATCATTAAGTCACAAGAAACTCATTTATTGGCACTTACATTAAAAACGAACGTCCGCCTTAAAGTTTTCTGCTATATTTATTTGATTTACTTTTGAAATGTGACCGTTGCTCAGCTCCCGTGGCATCATGGGACAGAGAAGTGTCCATCCAATCCACACTCACCAATCTCGGCGGAAGTAGTAGAACATCCGGGTATTTCTCGCATACTGTTTTTTGCATACTGAAGTTTCGGACATACTACTCATGACTCATACTCATTTTCGCCTACTATATAGTATGGAAGTAGGCGATTTCGGCCGCAGCCTAAGGCCCTGTCCCAAATGGTGCACTTGCGGTCTCGTGGACTTAAATTGCGCGTTCTCGCCAAGTTTACGAGTCTGTAGGTGTCCCATTTGTCTTTTTAGCGCTCAGAAGTCTGCTCGCAAGCGCCTCCTTTGTGCCCTCGAGTGAGACTCCACTGAAGTCCCCTACCCAGGAATCCTAGCGAGCGCCCAATCACAGAACGGATGGGAGGAGTGTCGTGGATGTCAGACCTATATGTAAACATGACGGATACATTTTTAAATATATGTTTTGATAAAATTCTAAATTAATTTATTAATTAGTTACTTATTCATATTATTGCTTATTTATTTTCTATTAAGCCAGCTATTCAAGAATAAAAACTTTTAATGCAGTGCATTTTCTTACTTAAGGTAATAAGCCATGTTTTGTTGTAGATCTACGTATATCTAGTTGTCTCTGGGCTCTGTAAAGCTGAACAACACAGCTTCTGTATTATAGAGAAATATGAAATAACAACATATATGCATATTAAGAACACATTATGCACATTAAGTATAGTGTAAACAAATTAATAAATATACATTCATGACGTCATGACAATGGAATGCATTACAAACTTAAGTATCTATAGTATAATGCTCGGGTGGTATATCAACATATGAACTACAGAACAATAAAAACCGGCAGCTCCAGTCCAAAATAACAACAGTGGGACAACAAGTGGTCGACTTCACGCGGCGCTGCGCAGACTGATCAGCGAATGACAACAAAGTACCGCGAGAGAGATTAGAAAGCACCACTTGCTCTTTCCGGTGTGATGACCTCAAGTCTGTCCCAAAATGCACTCCCATGTACCCTTGTGGACTCGTGCCTAGTGCCCTATAGGTCTGCACTTCCTGACGTCACCAAGTGTGGGAGGTCCTCAAGACCGGAGTGCACCATTTGGGACAGGGCCTAAGAGTATTTTAAGAGAACCGGAACATTAGAATGACGTAATCGGTAACGAGAGCCAATGGCATTTCACACTGAACGCTGACGCAATGAAACGATGGGAGGCAAATCCTGCCAAATTTAAATAAATAAATTAAACGATGCGCCTGTTTAAATTCCTCCTTGAAGTTCAGCTGTCATAGCAAAAAACATGTAATACGCACAGCAGCACTATTAGTTCATTCGAATGTTTTTTTCTCTCCCACGGCGCGGTGACACAGACCTGCACTTAATAGTGTGTGCGTATTACATGTTTTTTGCTATGACAGCTGAACTTCAAGGAGGAATTTAAACAGGCGCATCATTTAAAACATGCATTCATAACATAAACACATATGAGCCGCTCTTGTGATACCGTAAGCGAATTGGTCTGCGCACAGCGCGCGTGAGGTTAAACACACCTTATCAACCTCAAACCGAACATTACGATGGATTCTATTGTGCTGAGAAAGATCGCTTTGTTTATGT
>NW_026634673.1:0-4493 GCF_024868665.1 Triplophysa rosa
AACCTGAATGCACACCAACACATGGGGACTCGTGTCACCGTGGGGACCAAAATTGAGGTCCCCATGGGCAAAAAAGCTAATAAATTGTACAGAACAATATTTTTTAAAAATCTAAAAATGCAAAAAGTATTCTATGATCTTTAGGTTTAGGGGTAGGGTTAGGGATAGGGGATAGAATATACAGTTTGTACAGTATAAAAAACATTACGCCTATGGACTGTCCCCACGGAGATAGTAAACCAGACATGTGTTCATGCGTGTGTGCGTGCGTGTGTTGACACATTGATCACAAATCAAAAATTTGGACGGCACGTGTCTAAGAAATTAGTAAACATACTAATGCTTAATGAAAATCTAAAAAATGCTAAAAATAAGAGAATTAGGGAATGGAAAACATCATTAGCTCATTATAAAGTCAATAGATGCAAATGGAAAGTCACCATTATACAGAAAATGCGTGTGCCTAAACTGTAGGCTTATATAGAAAACCTATGCACTACAGGGAGTTCTTACAAGGTGTTTTAACAAACAGTTTTATTTGCCGGTGGGATTTGATTAAGGGAAAGCAAAAAATATTTGTTTTTGTTCTTTATTGTTTCCCCCCTCTGTTTATGCGCACCTGATGTACTGTAGGTGTAGTGCAGGAGTGTGAAATAAAGGCAGGAAAAACAATATCATTGTAAATAATTACATTTCCTCTCTCGCTGTCGCGAAAGCTGTGAAATATGATGAAGCGCGCAAATAAAAGTTTACAGTCTTAGTGGAACTACTGTAGTAGTTCACCTCACCATGAACAGCAAAATAGAGCTCTTTCTGTAAGACTTCTCTCTTTCCGTCCCAATTCAGCCCCAGACCTGACAGCACTCTAGATGTATCCTGTAAGGTCAGTTTAAGCAAAAACACAATGACCTGTGGCATTTCGAGAAGATCAAACGCAGCCCGCTTCAGAGCGCCCGGCACCAAAGAGCGCCCTTACAACAAACTCTCCTGCATCTCAGCGCTGCTCTGCCTGACCATCATTACACGTCATCCAAGCCTTTCTGTAGCGTGAGGTTAGAGGTGAGAGTCAGGTGTACGATGAAGACCGGCGGTGAAAGAGAGAAGCCCAAGAAGATGCGTTGTATTTTGAGAACATGCAGAATTGGAATACAGCTGGCATAAAACAATATATCGCACAGTAAGAAATCGAAGTATGTGCAGTGGAAATGTTTGAGAGAGAATATGTTATGAGAGGTGCATAAAAGCATCGCAACTGAGCGCACTTCACTCATTCATGACAGAGCGAGCACGCTGTGTAGATGGCGAGAATGCTTGTTAATTGGCCCGTGAATCAGATTGGTTTATCCTTGGAGCGAGATAAGGGATCCATAATTTATCTGAGACAAAAAATATGAAAGACATGTAATTATTTTACTGTTCAGTATAGCATGTAGAGACGAGGTCTGATGATTATTGAATTCTCTCAATCTTCTATCACACAGTGCCGCTCAGGCTGGTTCCACAGTCGGAGCCGTGGGGAGCTGGTGAGCTGGTGAGGGTTCTGTAGCCCCCCTGTCACGTTCATCCGCTCGGTAATCGCGGAGAGAAGCATTGCGCTGCGGTTTTATTGGCGTCGGGCGTGTTTGTCTTCATTCAGGAACAGCTGAGGCGGATGCGAGACCGGTTGTGTGAAAAGAGCAGCTGGGGAGAACTATGATGTGTGCTTGACTCCCTACTGGGACGTAGTGAAAGCACAGACGACACGTTCGTGCCACACACAAACGGATGTAAGAGTGCAATCTAGAGACAGATGCTGGGGGGGCGGAACGGTTTCATTCAAATCAGTGATTGTTTAAGGATAGTTATTTCTGGTGCGGGGTGCAAAAACGGGGGTGAAGGTGGTCTGACACGCCCAGTAAAGACTTGTAGCCCACCGCTGTAAAAAGGCTGCACAGCACTAAGATGTCGCCAGGTTTTCGCTTCTTTGCCGAAGGATATAACGTATTTATTTTTTCATTTCTCATTATAAACCTGTGTGACTTTCCTTGTTCTGCAGAACACAAAAGATGATTTTTTTTTAAAGAAGGTTGGTAACCAAACAACATTGGACCCCATTGACTTCCAATGTATGGACACAAAACCACACACTTATTTCTCAAAATATCTTCTTTTGTGTTTCACAGAAGAAAGAGCAGGTTTTGAATGACATGGTGGTGACTAAGGCCACGTTTACACGATGAAAAACGGAAAAGTTTTTCCGTTGCGTTTTTGAAAAGCTTCACGTACACATGACAGCGTTATCAAAACAGTCTGCATTTACACGGATCCAGGAAAACGGATAAAAACGCTGTAGTGTGCACGCCAGGCCAGTGGATGGCGATGTTGTTGTGTAAAGAAACAGGACGTGCCTTGACACATACACATGCACAGTTATAACCCAAAAGTGCTTTTTAATACCGTTGGTCGACGTATATGTGTGTTTAAAGTCTGGCGAATGTAATAGTGTGTCTCCGCTGGTTTTGTGGGTGCAGCAAATGCACGTTAATACAAAGCTCACAGTACGGGAAGCCGCTATATTGTTTTAGCTATACTCGCTTGACTGAGCACGTAATACGCATGCGCGTGACGTCATTGTTTTCAGAAAGTTCCGTCTTGCAGTTTACATGGAAACGAAAACGGCGGCGTTTTCAAAAAGTTGCACTTTGAGAGCCGTTTTCAAAAGTTTGCGTTTTCAGTCCCCTAAAACGCCGTTTCTGTGTAAACGGACAGCTAAAATGCATTTTTTTTGCGTTTTCAGTTGAAAACGGTCTCGTGTAAACGGCCTCTTAATAATAACAGATTTTTTTTCTTGGGTGAACTATCCCTTTAAATCCCCGTCATAATAATGAATGCCCGGCTTCCTTTCCAGTTCTGAAAAGCAGGGTGAAAAAATGTATCGTCTTTGTCCAATATGTGAAACAACACAAAATATTTTTCTGCATAACTTTTCAGGTTTTTTGCTTCCATATACTTGCCGTCCACCCAAATGGGAACCCACAAAAAATATCTGTATCTTGCGACAAGGACCCAAAGCCTGCCCCACTGTATATGTATACTATTCCAGTAGAGTGGACTTCAGACCAAATAAAAAGGGACAAATAAATAGAAATGAGATAACACTTGTTGTAGAAGATACAGTGGTTATTTAACCTGTTTAACTATTTTTTTGATTTCCGCCTGAATTTGGCATGCCCAATTTTAAATGCACACCATATCCACATACAGTGGTGTAAATAAAAAAAATTGGTGTCATATTCCAGGAAACCCCTTCATAAAACACTGCTGAAAGTGATAAACATTATTGTATGTGTTGTTAGTCCTATGAAAAAGACATAGGACTATATATTTTTCTAAAGTCTGTTTTTGAAAGTGTATTACTCTGAGCCTGAGGGGCCCAGGAACCTGCAGACAATTGTTATTGATTCCAACAGGTTTCAACAAATAGAGGAAAAAAAATTCTCTATCATGTGGTATTCAATTATTATTCTAAAGCAATTCAAGTGTCCATTTTTCGTAATTTACGCCTGAATTTGGCATACCCAATTTTAAACAGATCCCATAACCACATACAGTGGTATAAATGGAATATTTTTGTGAAATTTCACAGTAAACCTCTAAAAATTGCATGTAACAGCTGAAAGTGCATGTAACAAGCGAAACTTGGTGATGAGTTTACTCGTCTCATCTCAGCCTCTGATTCACCTATTTGGACAAATGAGGGATCTACATAGAGGTCAGAGTATGTGCTTCTGTTTAATATGTATCTCATGTGGATGGACAGAGGTTCATATATTTTACTGAATTTTTAACTATCCAAGCTTTTATGTCACATTGCTGACGCAGCACATTGATGGGAGACATTGGAAGCGGATATTTCACTTTTAATACCATGTAGAGAGGTAGGAATGGACTTATTTTGCAGAAAACAACCTAATGAAAAAGATTATGTAGCATTTATGTCTAAATGTAATGGTGGGATGCAGTTATTAGCACAGATATTCGATGATGTGTTGTTTGTTTACAAATATCAATTTCATACATCATAATTCATTCGACTTGCATTGAATCTGTGGTAAAATATCAATAAACTGGAGATCTATATATTGTAGAATAAGAGCTTTCATTTGATATATAACTTGAACATGTTGGACATAAGAAAAATGTTCATGATCATAAACATATATGATTTTAATGGGGCTATGACATGGGGATATGATGAATTTCAGCCTAAATAAGTTATTGTATGTACGATAAACGCCACTTTTTTGTTTGTGCACTTTTCCAGAATCTAGAGACTCTAAGCTTTCAAATGATACCACATATGATTACAGAAATACATGTAAACATTAAAGCGACAACAAGCAACTTTTTGACCTTAACATAATGTCTCTAAAATTATTTTAGTGGTAGGTCAACTTTTAACTGGACGAATTTTACTGCCGTTGCTACCTGAGCAGCCTCCTATCGGCTGAAAT
>NW_026634674.1:0-4471 GCF_024868665.1 Triplophysa rosa
AATATCAGGATTAAAGATGATATAAAATAAAATGAGCAACATGGATTTTAACAGCAAACACAAAGCAATCTGAAAGTTTTAGGATTAAAAAAAGAACCTTTGAAATATACTATGGCACCCTACTGAGTTTTTCATATCAGACTTGTCATTCTAATCTAGTAAGATATTATAGCCAGAATCACTACACAAGTAACAGGATAACAGAAATCGTTGTGAAATAGCTAATTTTTTGTTGTCCTTGTGTTGTTCCAATTGCTTGTTTACCTCATTTGTAAGTCGCTTTGGATAAAAGCGTCTGCTAAATGACTAAATGTAAATGTAATTTCTCACTAAATTTAAGAATACTAAAATACAAATGGACCACAATTATATACTAAACATTTAGTAGCATAAATAATCATTACTACGTATATTTCACAGCAAAACCCCCAATCTCAATACTTAAGAAATCCCTGGATGAAGCTAGAAAGGCACAAGGAGTCAACACACAATTAAAATTTTTGCATAACTGTGTGTCTATAGCTACGGGGCAAAGATCTAACCTCCACCATTACCTATGTCCTGTCCTTCATAGTTTTCTACAGGAGAGTAAGGCACAGGTGTTTGTGTGTGTGTGTGTTAGATCACACAGATTGAGAGTGTTTGTGTGCTGACGGAGAGGCAGGGCAGCACGTGCAGTATGTGCCAGCCAGGTTCTAGAGTACGTGAGTTGCATTGAATGCAGTGTTGGAGCTGAAGCGGCACAGATGGATACAGCGGAGGCCAAGCGCAGAGCATCTCACTTCAAGCACACCGAAAACAACTTAATAATTGCATCCCTGAATAAAAACAGACAGCCAAAGGTAAACAAATGCCAGAGCCAAAAACAAATGAATTTAAAAGTTCCTTTTTTGGCTACAGAGCTGCAGACTGTCTATAAAAATCTTTCATTTTCACAATATGACTCACAAGGTAATCTATTAGAATGAATTCAGATAAATTGATGTAGATCAAGTAAAACAGTGGCAAAATACCTTCGAATTAATAAATGTTTAATAGAATAAAGAAGTTTTATAGATAAAGAAACTCACCTTGCGAATGGAATGTAGGACAAGCTATACCTGTGAAATAAAATTATTAGATTTACAATTAATTAGTAAAAATGGAGATCTTATATCCTTAGTAAAGCCATTTTTAACTAGCTGAAGATAAGAGTTATCCTGTTAAATAGGTTAAACATAAATAATATATATTTGCATAAAATTTAAGCAATTTATGCAATCACAGCATTTAAATAATGAAATATAAAGATTAATAACTAGGGTCTCTTACCATGTAAAAGCCAAAAATTGTAGGATACAGAACAGCAGAGCAAGACCTTTGTTCTTCCACTAAGAAAGAGTTAAAGTTTCAGTTACTATACATTATAAAAACGAACATTTTGTTTCACAATACAATATGATACAAACATATAAATGTGAAACTAAAAAAAAAAACACAATAAGAAACCAACTTACCCAAAATGCAGCACAGAGGGTCAGAATCAAGCATGCCTGTTAACCCATTAAAAAAAACGAATGTTCAGTTGAATGTCCACAAATTCTGCAATAATAATCACTTTGTATTTATTACATTCTATGATGTGAATGTGTGTGTGTTGTCTCACAATCATGATGGCAGTTGCCAGAGCTCTGGTCTTGTCACACATCCTCTTCACTTGCTTTAATGGACCCATTAAGAACATTGTGCTGAAAACAATACACATTTAATACATTATGACATCTGCAATGCAGAATAATGCAGACGCTGCTGCAGTGGCACTGCAGTGCATACATGCATCACTAATGTGACACTGATTTTATTTCTCTTCATTCATTAAAATAACATCAAAGGTGCAATTTATATAGTAGACATTCATCTTTTATGATGAACTTGTGCATTGAACATGTGAATTAAAATGAGATGTGTATTTTGGTGGGCATGACCCTTAAGAAAAAACATGTTAGCACACTATAATATTTACTATAGTACACCATAGAATACTACAATACACTTTAGTATATTATAGTAATTTTACAGTAGCAACATTACTATTGTATGCAGGAGCATTCTATATACTACGGTAAATTGATAAACCGTATTAAGTACTGTATAGTATACTTTAATATTTACTGCAGTAAGGTAAAATGTCATTTAACTACAGTTTACTATAGTAAATACTATAGCATACTGCAATGTTTTTTTCATAAGGAAATAAAAAAATGCAAACAAAATATGAATAAAAATGTTCAAATATTCCTGTAATCATAAAAAACCCACATTCAAAGGATAAACGTTGTTGGGCATGAGTGTTTCATTTGGTAGCTTACTAAAATGTTACATAGGTATTTTTTTTACATATTTCAAATAGATTTTAAACAGCCTGTCTTTCACCCACATGTAACGAGAACAAGGTCTATTATATTATAAACAGTTTCACACCCTGTATCAAATCAAAAGCAGGGATAAAGTTGCATTACTTACCTTAAAAGTGTAGCAACATTACCCAAACTGTAGAAGACTGCAAACAGCGTCAGTCCATTTCTAGGAACCCACAGCAGACACGTCCCCTGAATGACACAAGTATGCAATAAGACGTTTGACTACTGTTTAGAAAAGATTTAAGATATCTAGAGAAATGTTCAGATCTTACCAATACTGAACACAGGACGCCCGCCACAAAGCACGCGACGAACCCCTTCGCGCGCGTGCCCCATCCCAGCGTCGACGCTTCATTCGCTCCCTAAAACATGTTAATGATGTTTAACACAAAATACACAACGACTTTAATCGAGTTCATACCAACTGCGGGTTTAAATAGGATATCTCTTCCGCAGACAAGACATGTAAACACGATACTTAACATCGCAACAAAGCGAAACAATCTGTAAAACTATAGACCTGTATTTTAACACCGTACAACGTTATACTTTACACGTCATTCGTCATATTTAATCGCGGGATGTAAACTGTTTAACGCTTTAACGTTTTACCTGGAGTACGTTCAGATCGTCGTTGCCATCATGTCCACTCAAAACTTTCTTTAATTTGTCCATTAATGCCAAAACTGGCGAGGTATATTAAAAACTCAACATAAAACAAATATCTCAAGATAAAAACGAGGTGTCGTTGTACAGTGAAAATGTGTTAATTTGTTGTCTTTTCCGATCGAATGTGTAACAGGTGCATGAGGTAACTTCCGCGTGTAGCCAGGGCAACAGTCCAGTGACGTCATGACGCACGACGTCCAGAAACCATATGCACTACTCGTCACATTATTTGCCTTTATTATGTAGATTTAAATAGTTTTACATTATTTAAAACCTATTTTGTTAAATGGCGGTATACAAGCACGTTTGTTTTTCATACAGCTTACCGGCAAAAGGATTACAATGTAGAAAACTAGACATACATTTGCTTAATATTAAAAAAAAAAGCGTTCCGCTTATGTTCAGAATGAAGTTTGCTCCATCAATATCTGAACAGTCATTTAAAGCTCCACCTTTAAATATAGCACCATTTAGTTTATCTAAAACTTAATTCTCTAAAAATGAGACTTTCAGGTTTCATGCCTGTATAAGGAATAATGCAAGAATTCAACAAAAAGTGTGATACAAACAAAAATCATTAATATAGAGCTGTTAAATAAAAAGCTTTTCCTTTTATATCCATATTGTTGTTCGACTCATGCCCAGTTTTTAGTAAAACACCTCTGTTGTTTATCCTGTAAAAAGCTGATGGCCGTGTAGTTTGAATAGATGTTTGAAGAGTTCAGGGCACTATGACTCTGGTGGACGTCCAGTAGAGGGGCTCTGGCATGGCAACATGCTTTCGGCATGTGGGACACGTCTGCTTGGTCCACAGCCACTCCTCTATGCACTTTATCAAAAGAAGAGGAACATTCAGTTACGTTCATTTTATTTGCATAGTGCTTACAAAAGAATGTTTTGTTCCAGAGCATCTTTACAGTAAACGGTGTTACCACAGAGAACAAGCCACAAGAGACAATGACAAGAATTAAACTCCCATGTGATGCTTAAGCAGAAAAACCTCTTAGGACAATACAAACCAAGGCTCCATACTAAGAGTACAATGAAGCACAGCACTGATATATCCTCTTTTATTACAATTTACAATACAATTTACAATCTCCAAGCTACCATTTGTGAAGTTGAAGCTTTACCTCACTGTGGAAACTGTGCGAGCAGTGACGTTCTCTAGATAGCTCCGCCTCCTTTGCGTAGGTCGTAATGGCAAACTAGACACACGCTATCAGCATCACTCTAGAGAGGGAACAGCAAATTACACATAGGCTACTAACCAAAGGTATCTTACATCACATTATATGCTATCAGCATTTCATTTCCATATGTTAATGTGATGCATGTTCATACTGTATATTTACAGTAACTGCGTCATTGCAAAAAAGAATCTCTTAATTAGTATTTTTGTC
>NW_026634675.1:0-83097 GCF_024868665.1 Triplophysa rosa
TTACGTTACCGGTCACAACATGTTAACTAGTTTATGCCTATCGTCAAATATCATGCACGTATTTTTTTCATAACCTGAAGTATTCTGCTTTTCTGACAAACACGAGCATCAGTCAGTAAGGGATATGAAGGGCAATAGCAGCCTCGGACTCTTGGGGTTTGTCATGAGAAAATGTATTTCTCCATTTATCCACAAAGACAGATATCGCAGATATTACTGTTCAGGATCTCATACTAAAGATCACAGCAGAGCGACGGAGTTAAACCGTAAACTGGCATCTGGTCCGAGTCTTCAAGACTTCATCAAGACCTCAAACAAGAGTTCAGACGAGTTGCATGAGGAATATGAGGAGCACTATATTCCCCAATATACAAGCTCAACACATTCACGGAAAGGTCTGAATATTAACAATACATTTCATGGATTTGTAAATCAGTTTAACGTTACGTGTTGACATGTCAAATGTCTTGCAGTGTATTTTGAAACGTATGGCTGTCAGATGAATGTCAACGACACTGAAATAGCCTGCTCCATTCTCCAGAAAGCAGGATATTCAAGAACCCGTCAGCTAACAGAGGTACCAGAGGACTGTTATTTTCGTATTTGCTAACATTTAATGAATGCAGAAGCTTACATGGACTAACGATGATCAATACTTATACCGCATTTATTTTATTAATCTTAGTTCGCGTTCAATTTCAGTATATATTAATAGATTTTTAAAATCAAATGTTTTAACGGTTAGCATTAGTAATGTACCATGAACTGACACAAACTAATGTATTTACGTTAACTAACATTAACAAAGATGTATATGCTCAAAAACTATATTGTTCATTGTTAGGTAATGCATTTACTAATGTTCCCTAAAGTTCACTGATAACACTGTAAAATTATTTGTTATAGTGTCCCAAACACGACATACATTAGTTGTGTAAAATAGTAGTAACCATGGATTTAGCTAATTGATGGCTATTTGTATGACCATAGTTTTACCACAATGATCAGAGTTAAATTTGGGGTAAATTACTAAAGTAGTATAGTTATACGATTATTACTGTAGTAACATGATTTCTCTCTCTCTCTCTCTAGATCAACATACATTTTTGTATGTTTTTAAAATTGTATTTATAATGTCAGAATATAACGCTTAACATCTGATATTTTACTTTAGGCAGATGTGGTGCTTCTCGTCACTTGTTCCATCAGGTAATGAATGTTGCTTATTTAATCAATGATTGTTTATTGTAGCCTATATGCCATGTATCTTAGTACTACTTTTTAAAGTCATTTATTTCAGTTTTATAACGTCTTTATCTATTGCTTCTTTTTGTGGTCTTTTATTTCTATTTTTATGTCTTTCTGTTTAATTTCTTATTCTTATTAATATTCTTATTTTCTAATTTCAGTTTTCTATCTACTGCTAAAATGCATAGTAAAGCTGCTTCACAACCGTGGAAATTTATGAAAGCGCTAAAGAGATCATTTTAGATTGAATTAAATATGGAAGAGCACAAAATTCTTTAAAAACTATTATTAAAAGTTACTAACGTATTATTGATCACCAACCTCAGGAGGTCAAACAAAATATAACGAGCAGTCTTTTCTTCAGTTTGCAATTTTTGCAGTCCTGTTAACAGAATTTCTGACATGGATACATTTTAATATCCTGATCTATATTTTGTAATTTTCTAGCACCACATGTTAAATTAGCGTAGATAAAATGTTTACAAAAAATAAGTAACTGACCGAGTAACTGTAAGGGCTGTAAATACAGCTCAATTTTAGTTATGTGATTCATTCTTTTTAAAAACGTCATGACCCCTAAGTGTACAGTATTTTGTGAAAAGTGCCACACTTTAACCAAATATGTCCCTTTCTACAGAGAAAAGGCAGAGCAGACAATCTGGAACAGACTCAAACAGCTCACTGCCTTAAAGAAGAGACGTCCAAAACATGAACCTCCATTAAAAATAGGTGTTTTAGGTAACTGTTTTAACAATTCCTCTTTATTTGTTTTGGGCACCGAAGAAAAGCAGTGTGAACATACCTGTGTCCTGCTGTAGGCTGCATGGCAGAGCGACTGAAGACTGAATTGCTGGAGCGGGAGAGGTTGGTGGATGTTGTCGCCGGGCCTGACGCCTACAGAGATTTGCCCCGGTTGCTTTGTCTTGCTCATGATGGCCAGAGGGCCAGCAATGTGCTGTTATCATTAGAAGAGACGTACGCTGATGTCATGCCTGTCCATCGGACTCCACAGGGACACAGTGCTTTTGTGTAAGTGATGCTCTGATCTTTTTTGCACCGCTGATTAAAGGACCTTATAGCAAAGACTAGATTAAGTTTAAAGGTTCTAATAAAAGTGGACGTTTCGATCATAACATTATTTTATGTAGCAAAATTCCCCATGAAAAAATTAAAGAATCTCTTTATAAAGAAAAATAACCTCCTTAATATCACATTTGTTTCTCCTAGACATGAGTTAAATTAATTAGAAAGCAAATGGAAGACCTTCATAAAACTGAGAACTTCATAAACTCTTCTAAAAACTTCAGAGCAATGAAATTTTCCTTTGTGAATGACTCTATTACAGCTCTTTTCTATATTCCAGTATTAAAAAAACATATCATGCTCACATTGCATTGTTTAATATATAAAGATTTTTGTTTATTACATTTTCAACCAAATTAACTAGATTGGGATGCAATACCATAATGTTGAAAAACTGTATTATAATATGATGGTCTGCCGTCTCTATGCTGTCTGTTTGGTAATATAAGCATCACAAAGGAATCCATCTGTATATGAAGAGAAAGAAATAGATCAAAGACTCACATCCAACGAATCACCTCAATTCTTTATGCTGCTAGATCTTCCCAATGAAACAATACTTTTGTGTCTGTCAAAAAAACTTTTATCTGTTGAATGACTCAACTAGACTTCCATCTGGACTCTACTTTGTATCGCTCAATATCCTTTAAGTTTGTTTTGCATTTCCTCTTCTGACATTTAGGTAAATGTAATATACAGCAATAAAACTGAAACAGATGTTGATTGTTTTGCAGGTCCATCATGCGTGGCTGTGATAACATGTGCAGTTACTGTATCGTACCTTTCACTCGCGGCCGAGAGAGAAGCAGACCGGTGTCTTCCATTCTGGAGGAGGTCCGCATGCTTTCAGATCAGGTAGAGCTCTACGTTTTAAATACAACAAATACATTTTCTATATAATAAACCTGCAAGTAAGGTCCATGTGTGCATTTAGGGTCATGAGATGTGTTTTTGTGTGTAGGGAGTGAAGGAGGTCACCCTGCTGGGCCAGAATGTGAACAGCTATAGGGACCTGGCTGAGGAGCAGTTCAGCAGTTCTGAGGTCAACCCTCAGCTCAGCCGAGGCTTCAAGACCGTTTACCGCACAAGACAAGGAGGTCTTCGCTTTGCAGACCTGCTGGACAAAGTATCCCTCATCGATCCTGATATGAGGATACGCTTCACCTCACCACATCCCAAAGACTTCCCCGATGAGGTGGGTGTAGTGGAAAATACCCGAGCTTCGTGGTAGATCATATTAGAATGTTTTTTTGAGAACTCTTCTTAGATGTTAAACTTGCTTTGGTTTTGTGTACAATTTAACGTTTGCTCATATTTAAAGTGGTAGATTAAGCAACAGAACAGTGTATATAGCAGTGTATATAGCAGAGCGTATAGCTTTAGGCCATGGAAAGCGCTTTAATCATTTATCAAAAAATGTCTTCTGTAACCCATCAAATGCATTTACCTTGGAGTCTTTGCGTATTATTAATACATTTATAAATAAAAACATAGTTGTGACCCTGGACACGAAACCAGCCAAAAATACATTGTATGGGTGAAAATTACCTATTTTTCTTTTATGCCAAAAATCATTAGGATATTAAGGAAAGATCATGTTCCATGAAGATATTTCCTAGCGTAAATATATCAAATCTTTATTTTTGTTTGTGGATGCTGAAAAATCGCAAACAAAAATGGTCAGAAACACACCTACAAACATCACTCACTGCTGCCCGCTCATTGGGGACTACCGACTAAGAAAGGAGGCGGGAACCGGCGAACAATCAAAAGACTTTAATCATAATAAATAAACAATAATCCAGCAGTAAAAACGGTCAACACGGCCGGTGTTGTGCCGAAAACACACTCCCCGTCAGATTATGCACCCCCTTCAATAACACGCTGTCCGATTGGCTAATTCTAACCCCTCCCCACACCCACACCCAATCCTAATCCTCACCCTAACCATTGTGGGGAGGGGGGTGCATAATCTGGCAGGGAGTGTGTTTTCGGCACGACACCGGCCACACAAACATAAACACAAAAGTAACAAGCCGGCAGCCCCTCGCGGACGACTGCCGGCAACACGAACATAAACAAATTTAAACAAAACTTAACTAATGTCCGGGCCCGGTCCTCTCTCGCCGTATTCTCCTGCCGTTCGCCCTTTTATGCTTCCGCTCTCCTCCGTGAGAGATACGAGGCCGGAATGACGCCCAGCTGACACTCATTATCAATCGTGTCCCGGCCTCGCTTCTTCCTCCCACGGCTCTCGTCACGCCTCCCTCGTCACACTTAGAATTTCAGCTTTCGGGTTCATCTAGTCTCCACAATGTCATTACAGCAGTGAGCGTTAAAACAAACCTGTTCCTTCTTAGCAATGGCCTGCTACAGCGCCTCTGATTAACAATTTAAAAGGTGATTTTCTCAATATTTCGATTTTTTCGCACCCTCAGATTCCAGTTTTAAATCGCGGTATCTCGCCCAAATATTGTTCGATCCTAACAAACCGTACATCAATGGAAAGCTTATTTATTCAGCTTTATTTCGAAAAATTGATCCTTTTGTTGTCCAGGGTCACATTCACTCCCTGTGAGTGTTTGCTTCAGTGTTGGCTTTAAATCCCTCCAGGTGTTAAAGTTAATTCAGGAAAGAAAGAACATCTGCAAACAGATTCATCTGCCAGCACAGAGCGGCAGCAACCGGGTTCTTCATGCTATGAGACGTGGGTGAGAGCTTGTTGAGTTGAAGATTGGACCTAATAATGGACATATTAACAATTATGTGGTTATAATTTCTTTTATCTGTCTCCTTAATTTCTCAGCTACACCCGAGAGGCATATCTTGAGCTTGTGGAAAACATTCGCAAACTAATACCAGGTAGCTTGTCAAACTATACACTAAACTTGATCTGATTACCGAGCAACGGAAGAGAAGAGATAAGAATGTGTTAATAGTTTCTATTAGAGAATCTAAATAAATGAAATGTCTTCAAAATATGCATATACCGTTAAAATAATGTTCAATTAGCGGAGGAGTCATGAATTACAGTCAGCAAATTACCTGTAATTGAAAAAAATCGATTGAAAGACACTGGCTTAGTGACCTTACTAGTAAGGAAACAATGGGGTAATGCGTGTAAAAAATGTTTTCATTAATATCTGACAAATTTGACAAAGTAAATACACAGCTGTGAAATTGGATTAAAAAGCTTTTTTCTATCATATTTCAGGGGTGAGTTTGAGCAGTGATTTTATCTCGGGCTTTTGTGGAGAGACTGAAGAAGATCATCAGCAGACACTCTCTCTCCTCAGGGAGGTGGGCTATAACGTGGGCTTTCTCTTCGCCTACAGCATGAGGAAGGTTCGATGTTCCTGATTTTATTTCCGTTTGAGGTTTATGTGCATTTTAAATAAGTTTCTGCTATTTATCTCTTTTTTAATTGTCATGGTAAAAAACTGTTTACTCTAGAAAACCCATGCATATCACCGTCTGCAAGACAACGTTCCTGCACTGGTGAAACAGCGTCGATTGGAGGAGCTCATCTCTGTTTTTAGAAAAGAGGCAGCTAAAGTTAACATGTCTCTGGTCGGCAGCACAGAGCTTGTGTTGGTGGAGGGAGTGAGTACAACAGCATTCGGCATGATGGCATAGTTTTTAGATTTATATACATTTATATTTCTTTAGTCTTTCTCTAGGGGAAAAAATAACACATACTCTAAAGACATGTATTTTTAATCTTATGCAGGTTTACTTGTTTTATTGATGTTTAGACATTTTTACTGGAACAACAAGATCACACAAATAACAGTGGTGTTATTACATGTGATTTGGTCTTTCTTATTGTCATATTTTATTATTTTACAGGAAAGTAAAAGATCTTCAGAGGAACTTTGTGGTCGTAGTGATGGAAATGTGAAAGTGATTTTTCCTAAAGCAGATTTGCCTGTTCAACCAGGCAAACCTCAGAAAGATGCCATTACACCTGGAGATTATGTTTTAGTCAAGGTATGAATTTTTAACTAATTGTTCTTGGTTATTCCTTATTAATTATTGTATTGGTTTATTTTATAAAATGTAATATTGACAGTGAACTGTAGGGCTGCGAAATAATTCCAAAAAGAACTGATTCCGAGGCGTTGGGATTCGATTCCATTAAAAGGTGTTAAATCTAGACAGCACCATTTCAACATGTGTCTATCTATCTATCTATCTATCTATCTATCTATCTATCTATCTATCTATCTATCTATCTATCTATCTATCTATCTATCTATCTATCTATCTATCTATCTATCTATCTATCTATCTATCTATCTATCTATCTATCTATCTATCTATCTATCTATCTATCATCTATCCCCATAATAATACTCACTGGCAAATGTTCCCACAGATCACATCTGCTAACTCCCAGAGTCTGAGAGGACATGCCCTGATTCACCACTCACTCAGAAAAACAAAAACATCTGAACATCATCTGATTGAGTCAGTTTCATGCTGACTAAGAGATTCCCTAAACACTGTCACATGTCACTGTATGCTGAAATAAATCAATAAATTGTTATCAGAGAAGAATGTCTGTTTATTTATGCAAGACATTTGTTTTTTTATTCTTAAGATTTGGCATAAAGATTATTATGGGAATGGCACTTTGAAAACAGCTTGATTATTTAATCTCCCTTTACTTTGAGTAATTAGGCACAAAATCTAAATTGAAAAAATCATATTTTTTATGGAACATTGTAGGGTTTTTATAACTGACTTATCTGTGCACTCTATTTTTGTAAAAATGTGTGTGCCCTATTAATCTTTAATGAAAAACGTTGACCTCTTCCCCGCGAAACGACTTCTAATTACTTCTGGTCACTAGGAATGTCGTGAGGGCAGGTGGGAAATAATCCCACACAATTTACTGCAAACTCACGTTCAAATCTGCCTCCATTTTGTTTGTAAATGCACATCTTCCAACGATCAAATCGGTTCTCGATGTGGGAAATCAAGTCCTCCCCTACATTTCCTCTCATTTCAGAAGCCGTTTTTTTCGGATATACATCACGATACAGAAAAAAATGCAATTGTTACTAACGTTTCATGCCGACTTTAAAGCGGAGGTAACACGTGCAGTTCCTGCCAATCTCATATTAATATTGAGTACCTATAAAGTAGTATTGCATACTTCGTGTCTTTGAAGAGTATTTAGTTTGATCAAATTTATAAAAGACAGATACTGCTGTACGATTATTTACATAACCGGCATCTTTTAGCGAAGAGACCTCTCCATCTATCAGTTTAAAACGATCTCCAAATCCAGAGTTATATCCACTGTTTATATAGAATTATATTACATATATTTATATTATAATGATCCTATAAGGGAATAATAAAAGTTGTAACGTAAGGTCATTTCATGTTCGAAAAAAAACTTTACGAAACCTAGGGGGTGGTTCGAGCACAAAAATACTATGTGATACGTCCAACTCGTTTTTTGACAAGTTGACCATGTTTATCATGAGAAGCCATCATGTTTAACATTGTAACGAAGTCAGAATGCATGAAACACTGTTGCACCACCCCTTTAAAGGTGTCATAAATTAAGAAATCAATTTTAACCATAGCTTTTGTTATATGTGACCCTGGATCACAAAACCAGTCTTAAGTAACACGGGAACATTTTTAGTAAAAGACAAAAATACATTGTGTGGGTCAAAATTATCGATTTTTCTTTTATGCCAAAAATCATTAGGATATTAAGTAAAGATCATGTTCCATGAAGATATTTTGTAAATTTCCTACCTTAAATATATAAAAACTTTATTTTTGTGAGTGGATGGTCTGCCACAGTGCCCCTGATTAACAACTTCAAAGGCAATTTTCTCAATATTTTGATTTTTTTGCGCTCTCAGATTCCAGAGTTTTAAACGGTTGTATCTCAGCCAGATATTGTCCTATTCTAACAACTCGTATATCTATAGAAAGTTTATTTATTCAGCTTTCAGATTATGTAAAAATCTAAATTTCGAAAAATTGACCCATAGGACTGGTTTTGTTGTCCAGGGTCACATATAAAAGCTCATCGTATTCAAACAAACATCCTGTAAGTGTCAGAACTGAAGACGTCCTTGTTACTGACAACTTTTATTGAGACCAGGCCCAGTGAACGGCAGGTCCTGGAATCACATTGATAGATTGAACACCGCGTCCACAGAAGAATATCAGCGACTACTGTACTTCTCTAGCCCCGCCCACTGGTTTGCGAATGACTTAAGCCATGTACACATAGTACACACTCCTGCATTTGTGATGATTGACAAACTGGTAACCATAGCGACATATTTTTGGGCTAAAGATTCGTTTTGTCCATCTGTTTAAACCAAACTGCTGATACGCACTGTGTTGTGTTTATGCTCGGAAGGCTGCATCACACAACGCTCGTTTGCAGTGTTGCCATGTTCATTATTAATAAGCGCTTTTATGCTTTTTGTTTGGTCTTAGATCAGAAAGCCTCGGCCCTTAGGTCTTAACAAATGGTCAGTTGAAGATTTTGATATTTTTGTTTTTTTATAAAATATATAAACAATTTGCAGTATACAGTATGTACGATGGGTCACTATTGCTTTGTTAGAGATCGCTTTATACGTCCTGATAATGTGTAACCTTCGTGTCTAACCAAGTTTACAGAAGACTCCAACTAAGCACGTAGCTTGTCAAACAGACATGGAAATGTACATCAGATGGCACACTGCTGTCTTTTGGAACTGTTATCCAATCATAGCAGTGGGTGTTTGCTTCCAAGTCTTCAATGCGGCCCGCCCATGAAAACCCAGCATTTCCTGAGCCGGCCTCAAAACCAGGGTAGAAAATAGCCTATTACTTATTGATTTTGACGTTTTTTAATGAGTTTATGACATGAATTACTCATTCTGAAGTCGTTCCACAACCGTAGGACCTTTGTTTGTCATTGTTACAAAAATTAAGATAGTTTTGATGAGGTTTGAATGAGAGAACATGTAGGGCAGGGCTTGGTTTTCATTTATTGATTTTCAATTATAATTAACGAGTCATGGAAAATGTATGCACCCGCCCCAGACATAAGTAGGTCATCTTTCATTTCATACAGTTGATTGGTGACAAATATGATGTTGGCAACAACGTACTGTGTGATATAACATACAGAATTCTGTCAGAAAGAACCTAAAATGAAACTCAACTCAACTCAACTTTATTTATATAGCGCTTTTTACAATTTTCATTGTTACAAAGCAGCTGTACATAAGACATATTGACTATAAGCAAAACAATTAAAGTTGTACCTGCAAAAACAAGAAAAAGAAAAAGTTGAACACAGAAGACAGACATACCCACATACAAAACACTCCACACACACACAATATGCACACGTACTAACAGTCATAGACATAGAGACACACACACACACACACACACACACACACGGATGCGCACGCACACACACACATGTAAGTACGCACACACACACACGCTCAGTGAGAGCACACATTTAAGATAAAGGAGAGAGAAGCACAGGTCAAATATAACAGACTATAAATTCCTATATGCAATATTAATTAAGTAAAACTTTAAAATTCTAAAGCAGCCCCCCCCGCCAGGCAAATAGTGCAAAAACAGTATGCAAGCGGTGGTGAGGAACCCAAAACTCTAATCGAGAAAAAAAACCTCAGGAGAACCCAGGCCCAACCAGGGGATTCCAGTTCCCCTCTGGCAAAAGCTGCTGCCTCTGCACAAGCTCCAGAGAGCTTGCACAACAAGGCTAAATAAAATAAATAAACTTAATAATAAAATAAATTATAGTTTAAGATTATCATTAATAATCTAATAGCATTTGAAATTTTGTGGTGAAGACATGTCAAGAGACCGCGTCCTTCTTTATCCAGCTCTATCATCTCAGCTCTTGTCAGGTCCCCACTTCCCATTCTCCGCTCTACCATCAGGTCAGGCCATGAACTGCATCCTGCTCGCTGTGGTAACCTTGGAACAATGAGACAAGACTGGCTGAGAGTAGAGTACTGTTCTGCACTCGTTGATGCAACAAGTACATCAGTTGTGTTTTTGGTTCCGGTTGATCTAACTAATGCAGCCTAAGCCCTCAGAGGATTTATATTATGGAAGAGTAGTGTATGCAAGATTAAAAAGATGCGTCTTTAATCTAGATTTAAACTGACAGAGTGTGTCTGCCTCCCGGACAGTGCAGGGAAGACTATTCCAAAGTTTAGGCGCTAGATAGGAAAAGGATCTACCACCTGCACTTGAAAGATAGACTATCTGGCCAAAAATGACCCTGAATGAGGTTTTGTCGAGTGCAAATGTCATGTTAATTTTATACAGTTAAGTAAATATGAAATTAATATTACGATATATTTTATAGACAGTATTGTCTGTTTTATTTTCTTCTTGTTTTTCTTATTATTGCCTGTTTTCTTCTTGTTGCGCGTCTCCGAGGAACACAGTGTGGTTTCGTTTCTAAATGAATATGTATCTTGAGTGAATCAATTGGGTGAATCAACTATTCAGTGGCTTATTCATAAAGAGTCATTTACTGCATTCCTGGATGAATTCAGTGAATCCAATAAATTAATGACATTTACTGCCACCTACTGGTAGTTTCTAATTCTTCAAGAATTTTAACAGTCTTAAAATAAAAAAACTTAATAACAATACTAATAAATTGGTGATAGTTTGCCCCTCCCCCAAAAGAAAATGATGCTTATTGTAACAATCACTACGCCTCAGCCCAGGAGCATAGCAAGCTTTTCAAAAGTGCGGGGGATGGATGTGGTTTGTTTGTTAACAATAAAAACGATGAATACAATGACAGAAGCGTACAAAAGGTATAACATACAAGATATAAAAAGCTTCCCATTTAAATGAGTGATACTAGAAAAGTAAAAAAACACACTCGGTGGTAAGCTTGATAGTGACATGGGTCTGACAGGACTGTGACTGCTAAATTTTGCTTACTTGCGCCTTGAAAATAATTGCGCCTTGGTATAAATAATGTAACAATTTACTGTTTTGAAACATTAAAATAATGTACACTTTTCTTTCATAGTTCTTCAACAGGTATGCAAACAATGATCATTTCTCACTTTTTTCTCCTCAACAGGTACAATCAAACACAACAGGTAAGTATCCACAAAAGTATTCAGCTAATCAACAAACAATGCTCAAAATATCAAAATCAATTGCACTGGCAATAAACCCATAAATACACTGCTTAACAATGACAATTTGTCCCTCCTCCTTGTCAATTCCCTGCCTTCTTCATCACAGTTACTTTATACATTGCATGCCACATACATAACCGAATTTAGCTAGCTGCTGAACAATATCCCAATTAGCAATTAGCATTAGTCTAAAAAACGAAATATAATACAGAAAACACTCGACATGTCAACAAAACATAAACAGAACATCTTCCCAAACACATATCGAGCTTATTTAAAAACCTCGAAAGCATAAACACTCATTCAAAGTACCTGGAAAAGGGAGATGTAAATAACCATAACCATAAGTTCCCGCTAAATCTAACACACCAAGAGAGGCGGGACTTAAGGCAGAACAGCCAATCATCACCTGGTCACACTCAACGCCGGTGTCAGTTTGAGAGGGAGGGGAGAGAAGGCAGCCGCAGCGAGCGCAGACACAGAGCGGCCAGAGAAACGGAGGAGCGACTGCTGTAAGGCGTTTGTGCAAAACTGCAGAAAAAGTGCGGGTGTTGAACCCTCTCACCGGGAAAAGTGTGGTTGTTTATCCCCCACGGGTGTGACGCCCCTGCCTCAGCCGGTCATGCCCCCTGCGCCAGCGCTCTTCTCTGGTTTCACACACTCCCGCTCACCAGCCTTCTAATCACGTTCGCATCTGACACTCATCACCCGGACTATACAAAAACTCCCACTTGCCCTTTGTTTAATGTCTGGTCTAGTTGTCAGTTTATCTTGCTAGTTCCATACCCAGTTGATTCCTTATTTACCCGTCTTCCATGTTGAGTATTTGCTTGTGGATCTTTGACTATTTCTGAGGACTTCGTACATAATTCTCCCGAGGATCATATGTCTCGCTTGCCTGTGGAATACTTGCTTGTGGATATAAGACTGTGTTTTCCCATTAAAGACATTGTACTATATCATCTTACTCTCATGTCGTTTCAAACCTGAATTATTTCTTTGGGCATAAGGAAGATATTTCTTAAGAATGTTGGTAACCAAACTGTTTTGGTCTTTAATTATATACAAATAATAATTCAGCTTTTAAAAAACAAAATTATGGCCGTTTTAGCTTATGAACATCTGAAGCTACTTTCTGTATTGTCTTATAATGGCTTTAAATTATATTTTGGCCTCAAATGTGATGTGTGATTAATTTGCGATTAATTAGATTAATTAATTGCCACATCATGTAAAATTTTATAGCCGTACTTATTTTTTTAACTTATATTTTATTGTTTTTAACTTACTTTTTTAGTTTTAGAATGGTTTTAGTCTTTATGCAACATACACTTAAAGTGCAGAAAGTTAGTAAAGACATCCTTGAAATAGTCCATATGTGACTCCAGTGGTTCAACCCTCCTGGACAAATACTTGTGTGCAATAAACCACATAAACCACAAAACCACATTCATATCATAACATGGAAGTTAATGCCTATACAAACAGCTGAATTTAAAGTGCTAACCATTACACCCTTGAACTCACTGGCATTCTCCTCCCATTTGCTGCTAACTAAACAACATTTGTCACCACAAAGAGGTTCCACCAAGATTTGAGCTCAGATTGTTGGATTTAAAATCCAGACTGCTAATTGTTTCTGGATTCAGACCATTAAAAGTGCAATCTACTCTAAATGTGAATTGCTATTTAAAGTGCTAATCAGAGACTTCCGGTATGAGACGCACAGGGTAGACACTCAATTTGCTCTCACTAACGCACTTTTAATTACCCTTTTAAACCTCGAATTTTTCAGTATTTTTTCCCCCAAACTGTTGATAACATGCTTATAGAGCTGCACTGACTACTTAGCAATGTCCAAGTCTAAAGGAAAAACCGCTGAAAAAGAAACTTTGCCGGCTGCTAGCATAACTTTGTCCGAGATTAGCATGTTACTGGAGGAGCACAGGGCGGCTCTGGCGGCTGATTTCAAGTCATCCTTCGACTCGCTGACATCTACGCTGGATAACATCCACTCCACTGTGACGGACCACGAACAGCGGGTCAGCTCTCTGGAGGTTAACGCCACCGAGATTGACCAGCGGCTTCAACAACTTGAGACTGCCTGCGCCGCGATGCAGGGAGACAATAAGGCTCTCGCAGTCAAAGTGGCGGACCTTAGAGGGGCGCAGCAGGCGCCAAAACATCCGCATCATCGGCCTGCCTGAATCGATCGAGGGCCCTCGCCCATCGGCTTTCTTCTCTCAGTTCCTCGTTGATGTCCTCGGTACGGAGACCCTCACTTCACCCCCTGAGCTGGACCGGGCGCACCGGAGCCTCGCACCAAAGCCTGCGCCGGGAGGCAGACCACGGCCAGTCATCCTGCGCTTTCATCGCTTCCAAACTAAAGACTTGGTGATCCGCGAGGCTCGCAGACTAGGTGATCTGTCCTACAAAGGTCATAAGGTCCGCTTCTACGATGACTACAGCCCCGACGTGCTAAAGCAGTGCGCCGAGTACAAGACATCCATGGCCGAACTGTATCAGCGCGGCTACAAGCCGGTTCTCCTTTACCCAGCGAAGCTGCGCATCACCATGCCTAACGGGGAGAAGACCTGGCTCCTGTCTGCTTCAGCGGCGGTTAAGTTTGTCCAGGGTTTACACAAAAATCCGTAAGCAAGTGATCTGGCATATCTTACTCTTGTTATTTCATCCTCTTGTTATTTTTTCAGTGCATTCTATGGCTTCGTGGCGAGTTTTTTTTTCTTGCTTCGTCTCGATCCGTAAACTTTGTTTTTCTTCCCCTGTAACTCGCCATATAGGCTAACTGATCCCATCCGTTTAACATTCTTACCAAGTTATGTGGCCCTGCCCTCCGGCTCATTATTGTACTTTTAATATATATATTTTATGAATATGCTGTATCTATTGTTTTGGCCGATGTTAACATATTTACACCCCACACCCCCCATTTATATAATATATATAGATGATTTATTATATATACATTTATATTATATAATACGTTTTTCTTCATCTCGCCACTCACTCTTCTGTCCCAGGTATATATGGGTGTGCGGGAGTATATGTGGATATATATATTTTATTCTTTTATTTTTCTTAAACATCTGACTAGCCTGACTAACTGGAAGTGGAAGGGATGAACATTACCACTGTGTATATTTTGCAACGGTTTGACTGCAAGGCTATTACTGCTGTAGGCTCATGTTCAGCTGGCCATTACATTAGCTGAGCCTTAATTTGTGACTACTATGATTGTTATAATGTTTGCTCGAACTTTTGTTCTTAAGGTTTACTAACGTTAAGTTGTGGGAATGGAGCGATAGGTTTATGGAAGTATTAAGATATGCTGATCTATGTATCAGAGAGTTGTGGGTTGCTGCCCTCTGCAGCAACTTCACTGCTTGTATGTTTGATGTTTTTTCTGTTAGGTTTCCCGTCCTGTCGTCTGATCCACGTGTTTTTATTTTATTTTTTATCCTTTGTTTGTTCATACCTGTGTGCTGCTCCTGCAACTTTGCATGCTCAGTCTGGTCAGGCGCCATGCCCTCTTTCATTATGGTGATGGCTTGTGGGCAGGGGGCGCCGGTCATGGGGGTAGAGATGTACTGGGACTACATCCACCCAGGCCCCCTATTATCACTGTATGTTAAGTTCTAATTCCCTGACGACACCTAGGGGTGCTTTAAGATTTACCAGTTGGAATGTCAAGAGACTGAATTCTCCTGTAAAGCGTAACACAGTGCTTAACCATCTGACACAGCTAAACACTAAAATTGCCTTTCTACAGGAAACTCATCTCAAGCCATCAGATCACCTTAAGCTCCGTAGAGGGTGGGTAGGCCAGCTCTACCACTCATCCTTTTCAAGTAAGGTTCGTGGTGTTGCAATTCTTGTCCATAAATCAGTCCCGCTTTCTGTATCCAAGGTCATATCAGACCCCAATGGGCGTTTTGTTATCATTTCGGGCAAAATTTGGGGCAATAATCTGACTTTGGCGAATGTGTATGGTCCAAATTGGGACAATGAAGATTTTTTCAAAACCTTTTTTTTCTCCCTCCCTGATTTACATTCCTGCCAGCTCATCCTCGGTGGTGACTTTAACTGTTGTCTTGATTCCTCTCTTGACCGCTCGTCTAACAAGCCATGTGTCCAATCTAAATCATCCAAAGTCATTCAGCTGTTCATGGAGCAATATGCAGTCTCAGATGTGTGGCGTTTTTTCAATCCTACCGCCAAGCAATTCTCTTTCTTCTCCCCTGTTCATAGTACTTTGTCCCGAATTTATTTTTTTCTAATTGACAGCAAATTACTCTCCTCTGTCAGCTCATGCTCCTATAGCCCTATAGTAATCTCAGACCATGCAGCGGTCACAGTTGACATTTGCCTTCCCGGTAGATCCCTGTCGCGATCCCCCTGGCGCTTTAATTCGCTACTTCTTCGTGATTCCAGTTTTGTTAACACTATCAACAGTCGCATTGACCTCTTTATTTCCACTAATGTTGATCCGGCTGTGTCTGAGGCAACAATCTGGGAGACATGCAAAGCCTATTTAAGGGGAGAAGTAATATCCTACTCTGCTTACCATAGAAGGATTGCTGCTGAAAAGGGTACCTGTCTCTCCAGTGCTATATCAGAACTACAAACAAAATGTATAGACTCACCTGACTCAGATCTTTTTAAGGAACTGCTCATGAAAAAAGCATAATTTGACATCTTGGCCTCTAATGAGTCTACAAAATCTCTATTAAAAACACGGCATAATTATTATGAATTCGGAGACAAACCAAGTAGACTACTCGCTCACCAAATTCGACAATCTTCTTTGTCAACGCATATTACCCAAATTAATACTACCAATGGAACAACTATCAATCCTCAAACCATTAATGACCAATTCGGGAACTTTTATAGTTCGTTATATACTTCTGAGAGCTCGTCTGATGAGGCACAATTTGAAAACTTTTTTGGGTCCTTAAACATCCCCTCCATTGACCCTGAAACATCTTCTGGCCTGGATGAACCCTTTACAGTGGACGAACTCAAAAGAGCTTTGCTGTCCATGCAGAGTGGGAAATGCACAGGCCCCGATGGCTTTCCAGCCTAATTTTTAAAAACATTTGCTGATAAGCTGTCTCCACTTCTGCTAAACACGTTCAATGAATCGCTACAGTCTGGCATCCTCCCTCCCACACTACGCCAGGCCACTATTTCTCTTATATGAAAAAAGGACAAAGATCCCCTCTTCTGTAGCAACTTTCGTCCTATCTCTCTGCTCTGCGCAGATGTCAAGTTATTGGCTAAGATGCTGGCAAAACGCTTAGAGTCTTTTCTGGTTACTATTATTTCCACAGACCAAACAGGGTTTATAAAGGATAGACACTCCTTTCACAACGTCAGACGGCTGTTTGATATAATATACTCACCCTCATCCTCGGATTCTCCAGAATTAGTCATCTCAATGGATGCTGAGAAGGCATTTGACCGTGTCGAATGGCCCTATCTTTTCCATGCACTAATTCGCTTTGGATTTGGCAACACATTTATTTCTTGGATAAAGCTCTTATATACATCCCCCCTAGCCTGTGTCCTCACAAACAATGATTACTCAGATTATTTCCCCCTCAATCGTGGGACTCGGCAGGGCTGTCCACTTTCCCCGCTATTGTTCGCCATCGCCATTGAACCTCTGGCGGTGGCCCTTAGGTCTAGTTGGTTCCGGGGCATCTGGAGGGGAGGTGCTGAGCACAAACTTTCGCTGTACGCGGATGACCTCTTACTGTTCATCTCTGACCCAGACAGATCGGTCCCCCTTGTGCTGGCCATGCTGAAGGAATTTGGGCAAATTTCTGGTTACAAACTAAATCTTCAGAAAAGTGAGCTCATGCCCATCAATGCTGCAGCCGCAGCCTATCCCCTTTCAGACTTGCCATTTAAGACGTCTTTAAGTCATTTCAAATATTTAGGCATCTGTGTGGCCAGAAATTACTCCGATTTGTTCAAATGTAATTTCTCCCCTCTGCTTGCTCGACTGACTCAGGACTGCCACCGTTGGTCTCTCATACCTTTATCTCTCGTTGGCAGGATAAACTGTATTAAAATGAATGTGCTTCCCAAATTCCTCCATCTCTTTCAATCTATACCCCTCTTTATTCCAAAACATTTTTTCCACTCACTTGACAGCTTGATCTCTCAGTTCATATGGAACAAAAACCTCCCAGAATTCGGAAAGACACTCTACAAAAATCCAAAGAAATGGGTGGACTAGCACTACCAAACTTTTTATGTTATTACTGGGCCGCTAATATTCGATCTATACTACACTGGTATCACATTAACAATCAGCCTCCACCATGGCTGCAGATTGAGGTTGCCTCATGTGGCTCCTCCTCTCTAATGTCCCTTTTGTGCCTCCCCCTGACATTATCACCATTATCTTATTCCAGTAATATTATAGTAAAAAACTGTCTCAAGATCTGGACTCAATTGAAACGCCATTTGGGGTTACAGTCAATTTCTCTTTTATCCCCTGTGCATTCTAACCCTCTGTTTACTCCCTCTATCAATGATCGGGCTTTCGCAGCCTGGGAGGATCGTGGGATTGTATCTGTCTTTACATTGAGGGAATATTTGCATCCTTCGACCAACTAGTGGGTGTATTCAAATTGCACAAATCCCACTTCTTCAGGTATTTACAAGTCAGAGACTTTGCTCGCAATCGCTTCCCCAGCTTCCCTGCTATTCCTCCTTCTACTCTGATTGACACTATTTTAAATATTAACCCCTACCTTAAAGGTACCATCTCAGAGCTATACCACACTCTCCTTACACACCAATCCTCGTCCTCTGATAAACTGCGCACTATTTGGTCCGAGGACCTTAATATAGAGATAGAGCCTGAGGTCTGGCAGTGCGCTCTGAAATGAGTCCATGTATCATCTCTTTGCGCCCGGCATGGGGTTTTGCAGTGCAAAGTAATTCATAGAGTCCACTGGTCTAAAAGCAAACTAGCTCGCATTTATCCGGGCACCGATCCAAATTGCGATAAGTGTCACTTAGGACCAGCTAACCTTAGTCACATGTTTTGGACCTGCCTCGCTCTCTCTCGGTTCTGGAATTCTGTATTTGACTCCCTCTCGGCCATCACATCTACCAAAGTTCTCCAATCACCCTTAGTAGGCCTGTTTGGTGTCCTGCCCGCCACCAACACACTGCCATCCTACTTCACTGAACTGGTGGCTTTTCTCACATTATTAGCGAGGCGTGTCATTCTGATGCACTGGAAGAACCCGTCTCCCCCCTCCCACACCCATTGGATAAGGGATGCCTTATCCTTTATGAAATTAGAGAAAATCAAACACTCCCTCCGTGGCTCCAATGAAAAATTTGTGAAGATTTGGCAACCCTTTCAAGAGCATGTCCGGTCCCTCCGGCTGGATGCTCCCCCCACTGGCTAAACAGCCCCCTGAATTGCACCTCCTTGTGGCTCCTGGCTGGCTCACGTTCTCTCCCTGTTCTAGCAGCACACAGTATGTCTCATTTGTTAGTGCCTTTTAAGTGTCTTGCGTTCTGTTTTGCGTTCTTTTTTTCTGTTTTTTTTTTCTTTTCCCCCATTGGTATAATGTGTTTCCAGGTTTGTGATTCTGTGTGGGTATTGATAAACTTTATCTTCTTGTCCTAAGTAACACCACTTTCTGTTATTAGTGCTTACCTCACCTCATTCACTGGTCTGTTGTATATTACCCACTCAGATGTATATAAGGGTCTGTGTCTGTTCTTTTTGTTGAAAACACAATAAATAAATCATATATTAAAAAAAGTGCTAATCATTACATACCGTTTGCTACTACCTAGTAACTTATTTTTGACAACACTTGTATCCAAAGACGTTTCCTCCAGACCGAGGCTCGTCGGTCTAGGGGCATGATTCTTGCTTAGGGTGCGAGAGGTCGCGGGTTCAAATCCCGGATGAGCCCAACTCTCTGATAACGTAGCTCTTTGCCGTTTCGGGTGCATTCTGTCCATGTTCATTGTGTCTTCAAAATCTTGCACCATCTTGTTTTGAGGTTTGAAAAAGGGTTCATGTTTATCTGTTTTGTGCACTTGCCAATTCACCTTAAAGCCTTTTTTCCAGTTCCATAACGGAAGCCCTTGTCTGCTTGTGAAGTTACCTGTCGGAGGCTAAGTACAAGACACTTCACTGGAGAATGCGGGCATTGATCCCGCTACCTCTCGCATGCTAAACGAGCGCTCTACCGTTTGAGCTTAATTCGTCTAAACCGCCATCAAATGTAAATGTTTAATAATCAAACACATGCCAGCGTACATGGTTTTTTTAGTTTCCAGTTGATCACGGCTGCTAGTATTGACAGTAACATCTAGTTCAAAGGTTTACCCGAAAAGGGGCACCCGGATTTGAACCGGGGACCTCTTGATCTGCAGTCAAATGCTCTTCCACTGAGCTACACCCCCTCATCAAGAAGTGCTAAAACCAACATGGAATACAACTGTTTAATGTTCCAATACGCAGAAACATGCAAATAGAACAAACGTCCTCAGAATGCTGTAAAGTGCTACTGTTTGCTGTCTAACAATTTGTATAAGAGGTCATCAGTTTGTGGTTAGAATATATCTTGAAGAAACGAAACTTTTTGTGCACTGAGTGCCCTTACCGTCTTTTCTTTGTGCATGGCCTCACACTTAAAAGTCCCCTAGTATTTTTGGCTTGTTGGTGTAGGGGTATGTTTCTGAATACCAGCTTGTACAAGGGGTAAGCAGTCTGTGGTTTGGCGACTTTATTGATGAACTTGACCAAAACCAAACTTATTGTCTGATGATGACACCCTGACCTCCTTGTCTTTGCCCAATGTCCAAGACTGCAGTTTGGTCTGGAGCCATTGGCTCGTTGGTCTAGGGGTGTGTTTTTCAGCGATCTTAATTCAAATGTTCTTTGAAAAACTTTGATGCTCAAAATCTTGCGCAAACAACATAAGCACGTCCTTCCAGTTGTAGGGTTTTTCAATTCACTGGTTATAAATATGATTAAATTCAAAGAGCTAACCATTATACATTCGAACCCACAGGTTTCTTCTTATTGCTGACTACTGCATTCCCCTTGGAATTAACCATTTGACAAACGTCAGGACCCACGAAGAGGTTCCAACGAGATTTGAACTCAGATCGCTGGATTCAAAGCCCAGAGTGCTAACCATTACACCACGGAACCCATGCGCAAAGAATGTTGCTTTTTGTGGTTTGGCAACTGTGTTGGTGAACTTTTCCGAAACAAGAATTATTGTCTCATCAGTAGCCCGACCTCGTTGTCTTTGCCCGGTGCCCAAGGCTGCAGATTTGCCTGAAGCTTGAGGCTCGTTGGTCTAGGGGTTCGAATCTCACTTAGTTAGTGTGTCTGTCAGTGCGTGTATGATTTTTAACGTATTGGTTATAGTTTACATGTTTTCATGTACAGCTGCTTTGCAACAAAGAAAATTGTGAAAAGCTCTATATACAAAAAAGTTGAGTTAAGTTGAGTTGAGTGTAATATTTAAAGGGGGTTGGGGTAATTTTGGGGCAGGATCTGTTTTTTCTAACTGTCACGTTTCTATCCCCTTAAAAATTATGCATGGAACCATGTATAGCCAGAAACAAATAGCTTGATGGACGCACATAAGCAAAAGTGTATGTCTCATGAAGCATTAATTCATAATTACATAGACATGTTAAAATTTCAAGGCCACACACACACACACGCTTTGGTTGACTATCCCCGTGGGGACAGTCCATAGGCGTAATGTTTTTTATACTGTACAAACTGTATATTCTATCCCCTATCCCTAACCCAACCAATAAACCTAAAGATCATAGAACACTTTTTGCAATTTTAGATTTGCAAAAAATGTTGTTCTGTACAATTTATTAGCTTTTTTGCCCATGAGGACCTCAATTTTGGTCCCCACGGTGACACGAGTCCCCATGTGTTGGTGTGCATTCAGGTTTAGGTCCCCAACGGGAAATACAAACATGAACACACACACACACACACACACACACACACACACTACATGTTACAAATGACAGGATACTATTTAAAGGGGGTTGGGGTAATTTTGGGGCAGGATCTGTTTTACCTAACTGTCACGTTTCTACCCCTTTTAAACTCATGCATGGATGCATATCTAGCCAGAAACATTTAGTTTGATGCACGCACACAAGCAACAGTGAACGTCTCATAAAGCATTTATTCATAATTACATAGACATGCCCTTACCGTCTTTTGTTTGTGCAGTGCCTCAAACTTCAAAGGCCCTGGTATTTTTGGCTTGTCTGTGTAGGGGTATGTTTCTGTATCCCAGCTTGTACAAGGGGTAAGCAGTCTGGCAACTGTATTGATGAACTTGTCCAAAACCAAACTTATTGTTTGATGAGGACCCACCTCAGAAGTATCTTATTCTTGAAAACAAGATTGAACCTTAATTTTGTTCAGTTTGCTCATTCAAGAGGGCTTTCAGGCTATGAAATGAAGAAGCCTGCATGAGAGACTTTGCAAACCGCACTATAAATGCATTTCCCACGGTTCTAGAGAGCCACCCTCACGGTATGTTAAACAAGGGCCTACAACTATAGAATCTAAAGTTTGGGGCCCCTCGAGCGCCCGGGGTCTGAACGGGAGCCGCCGACACTTCTTAACTTATCCCATTCGTTTTCATAAGCTCTGATGGACAATTAGGGTTGGGTACAGATATGGTCTGATACGACCTGCAATTCACTATATGTCTCGTCATCGGGGCCCTGGGTCATGTCTGGTCCGCGCCTCAGACCACATTGACCTCTCACTTTGCCCAAAAAGACACCAGCATGCCTACATATAGGTTGCGAATGTATGCTCTAGGAATACAGGGGTCAAAAGGTCACAGGGTCTTAACTACTCGCCGACGGTATACCGTGGGGGTCTCCCAAGCCGGATATCGAGTACCGCGTCCGTAGACGCTTCCGGAGACAGATTTCCACCTGGAAAGCAACTGCCTCACGAGGCCTTCGCAGGCACAAGTCCCCATAGAGATCAATGCGAGGGAGAGAGAGTGAAATAATAAAAATACTTAAATTTCAATATCCCGACCTAGCCCTTCGGTATATCGTCGAGAGCCACTGACGCAACTTTCTGTAGAGTTTCGGGCTCCTGGGGCCTCTTGCGGGTGTACGGGAGCCTCTGACACCTGCAACCTATCCTATTATCTCTCATAGGTGCCTATCGTACAGAGACCCCCGAACGGCCCCGGGGACTCCGAATGACCCCGATTCAAATTCGTAGCTGCTCGCTCGCCCCCTCATTCGGTTCCCAAAGTTTGAAGTCGGTACGGCCTCGTTATGTCCTATATAGCACGTTTTGGGGACGTTGTGGGCCGTTTATTTTTCTGGAATATTTTTTGTGATTTTTTTTCGAGCACTTTCCGTACAGCGAGGGGTACGGGCTTCGGATATGTGGTGCGTGAGGGTGTGAAGAACCAGCATTCGAAGCCCCGAGGTTTCTGTACAAGAATAAAGCAGAATTTTGCTGAAAATGCTGTTCAGAGATGTATTTCTGTGAAAAGTGCATTTGTAAGCAAAATAAGCATTTTAATAGCCTGAAGTGTGCAATATACCAATATGGGGTGCTTCTAGGATACATAGCTGTAGGTTTGTCATACAAAAGCTGTTTACAGTCTTAAAAATTGACCTTTTACAGTCACATGGCCCATAGAGATCAATGCGAGGGGAGAGAGATGTCTGAAAAAAATAAAAAATACTTAATTTTAATAGCCCGACCTAGCCGTACTAGGTATGTTCGTCGAGAGGCAACGTGACTGCAACATTTCTGTAAAGGTTTCGGGCTACTGGGGGCCTCCGCTCGGGGGCCGGTACTGGAGCCTCTGACACCTGCAACATATCCTATTTCTCTCATAGGTGGCTATCGTATCAGAGACCCCCCGACGGCCCCGGCGGGACTCGAATGACCCCGATTCAAATTCGTAGCTGCTCGCTGCCCTTTTTTTCGAGCACTTTCCGTACACCGAGNGGGTACGGGCTTCGAATATGTGGTGCGTGAGGGTGTGAAGAACCAGCATTCGAAGCCCCGAGGTTTCTGTACAAGAATAAAGCAGAATTTTGCTGAAAATGCTGTTCAGAGATGTATTTCTGTGAAAAGTGCATTTGTAAGCAAAATAAGCATTTTAATTGCCTGAAGTTTGCAATATACCAACATGGGGTGCTTCTAGGATACATAGCTGTAGGTTTGTCTTACAAAAGCTGTTAACCGTCTTAAAAATTGACCTTTTACAGTCACATACCCCTTTTAAACTCATGCATGGATGCATATCTAGCCAGAAACATTTAGTTTGATGCACGCACACAAGCAACAGTGAACGTCTCATAAAGCATTTATTCATAATTACATAGACATGCCCTTACCGTCTTTTGTTTGTGCAGTGCCTCGAACTTCAAAGGCCCTGGTATTTTTGGCTTGTCGGTGTAGGGGATGTTTCTGTCTCCCAGCTTGTACAAGGGGTAAGCAGTCTGGCAACTGTATTGATGAACTTGTCCAAAACCAAACTTATTGTTTGATGAGGACCTTGACCTCCTTATCTTTTCCCAATGCCCAAGGCTGCAGTTTGGTCTGGAGCCGTTGGCTCATTGGATTTGGTGTCTGTTTTTTAGCGATCTTAATTCAAATGTACTTTGAAAAACTTCGAAACACAAAGTCTTGCGCAAACAACATAAAAAATTCACGTCCATCCTATTTGTAGTGTACTTCAGTGAACTGGTTATACAGATGATTGAATTAAAAGTGCTCCTACCTTCCCCTACAGCCTGCAATCAACTATCTGACAATTATTAGAATCCACCGAGATTTGGACTCGGATCGCTGGATTCAAAGTGCAGAGTGCTAACCATTACACCATGGAACCCATGAAAAAAAAAGCGTTGCTTGATTCAATTAAAACATGTCTGCATACCAACTTTTACCGGGCGTGAGCGGTTTGTGGATTCACAACTGTGTTGATGAACTTGTCCAAAACAAGAATAATTGTCTCATCTGTAGCCCAAACTCCTTGTCTTTTCCCGGCAGCCCAAGGCTGCAGATTTTTCTGCAGACCGAGGCTCGTTGGTCTAGGGGCATGATTCTCGCTTAGGGTGCGAGAGGTCCTGGGTTCAAATCCCGGACGAGCCCAACTCTCTGATAATGTAGCTCTTTGCCGTTTCGGGTGCACTCTGTCCATGTTCATTGTGTCATCAAGATCTTGCACCATCTTGTTTTGAAGTTTGAAAAAGGGTGTCACGTTCATGGTTTCTCTGTTTTGTGCACTTGCCAATTCACCTTAAAGCCTTTTTTCCAGTTCCATAAACGGAAGCCCTTGTCTGCTTGTGAAGCTACCTGTCGGAGGCTAAGAACAAGACATGTCACTGGAGAATGCGGGCATCAATCCCGCCACTTCTTGCTTGCGCAAGCGCTCTACCATTTGAGCTAATTCCCCACGAGGGACGCATGCTGAGCTATCACCGATCTATACTGCCTCGTCTGAACCTCCATCAAATGTAACCGTTTAATATTCAAACACATCCCAGTGTACATGTTTTTTTAGTTTCCCGTTGATCACGGCTGCTAGTTTTAACAGTAACATCTAATTCAAAGGTTTACCCGAAAGGGGGTACCCGGCTTTGAACCAGCGTCCTCTTGATCTGCAGTCAAATGCTCTACCACTGAGCTATACCCCCTCAGCGACAAGCGCTTAAACCACCATGGAATACAACTGTTTAATGTTCCAATACGCTTCTGTTTGCTGTCTAACAATTTGTATAAGAGGTCATCAGTTTGTGGTTAGAATATATCTTGAAGAAACGAAACTTGTTGTGCACTGAGTGCCTTTACCGTCTTTTCTTTGTGCATGGCCTCACACTTAAAAGTCCCCTGGTATTTTTGGCTTGTTGGTGTAGGGGTATGTTTCTGAATACCAGCTTGTACAAGTTGTAAGCAGTCTGTGGTTTGGCAAATTTATTGATGAACTTGACCAAAACCAAACTTATTGTCTGATGATGACACCCTGACCTTCTTGTCTTTGCCCAATGCCCAAGACTGCAGTTTGGTCTGGAGCCATTGGCTCGTTGGTCTAGGGGTGTGTTTTTCAGCGATCTTAATTCAAATGTTCTTTGAAAAACTTTGATGCACAAAATCTTGCCCAAACAACATAAGCACGTCCTTCCAGTTGTAGGGTTCTCCAATTCACTGCTTGTACAGATGATTGAATTCAAAGTGCTAACCATTATACATTCGAACGCACAGATTTCTTGGAATCAACCATTTGATAAACTTCAGGACCCACGAAGAGGTTCCACCAAGATTTGAACTCGGATCGCTGGATTCAAAGCCCGGAGTGCTAACCATTACACCACAGAACCCATGCCAAAAGAATGTTGCTCGATTCAAATAGCACATACCTGTACACAAACTTGTACAGTGGGTGAGCGGTTTGTGGTTTGGCAACTGTTTTGATGAACTTTTCCGAAACAAGAATTATTGTCTCATCAGTAGCCCGACCTCGTTGTCTTTGCCCGGTGCCCAAGGCTGCAGATTTGCCTGAAGCTTGAGGTTCGTTGGTCTAGGGGTTCGAATCTCAATTAGTTAGTGTGTCTGTCAGTGCGTGTATGATTTTTAACGTATTGGTTATAGTTAACATGTTTTCATGTACAGCTGCTTTGCAACAAAGAAAATTGTGAAAAGCTCTATATACAAAAAAGTTGAGTTAAGTTGAGTTGAGTATAATATTTAAAGGGGGTTGGGGTAATTTTGGGGCAGGATCTGTTTTTCCTAACTGTCACGTTTCTACCCCCTTAAAAATTATGCATGCAAGCATATATAGCCAGAAACAAATAGCTTGATGCACGCACATGAGCAAAAGTGCATGTCTCATGAAGATTAATTCAAATTACATAGACATGTTAAAATTTCAAGGCCACACACACACACACACACACACACACACACACACACACCACACACACACCACACTACATGTTACAAATGACAGGATACTATTTAAAGGGGGTTGGGGTAATTTTGGGCAGGATCTGTTTTACCTAACTGTCACGTTTCTACCCCTTTTAAACTCATGCATGGATGCATATCTAGCCAGAAACATTTAGTTTGATGCACGCACACAAGCAACAGTGAACGTCTCATAAAGCATTTATTCATAATTACATAGACATGCCCTTACCGTCTTTTGTTTGTGCAGTGCCTCAAACTTCAAAGGCCCTGGTATTTTTGGCTTGTCTGTGTAGGGGTATGTTTCTGTATCCCAGCTTGTACAAGGGGTAAGCAGTCTGGCAACTGTATTGATGAACTTGTCCAAAACCAAACTTATTGTTTGATGAGGACCCTGACCTCCTTATCTTTTCCCAATGCCCAAGGCTGCAGTTTGGTCTGGAGCCGTTGGCTCGTTGGATTTGGTGTCTGTTTTTTAGCGATCTTAATTCAAATGTACTTTGAAAAACTTTGAAACACAAAATCTTGCGCAAACAACATAAAAAAAGCACGTCCATCCTATTTGTAGTGTACTTCAGTGAACTGGTTATACAGATGATTGAATTCAAAGTGCTCCTACCTTCCCCTACAGCCTGCAATCAACTATTGACAATCATTAGAATCCACCGAGATTTGGACTCGGATCGCTGGATTCAAATAGCCATGTTGCTTGATTCAATTAAAACATGTTTGCATACCAACTTTTACCGGGCGTGAGCGGTTTTGGATTCCAACTGTGTTGATGAACTTGTCCAAAACAAGAATAATGTCTCATCTGTAGCCCAAACTCCTTGTTTAACTTGACCAGTGGTCACAACCCTGCTCTGGAGATCACCTCTGAAGATTCAGCTCTACCCCAATCAAACACTAATATCTAATCAAGTGTTCAGGTTTGCTTGATAATTACAGACAGGTGTGCTGAAGCAGGTTGGAGCTGCAGTCTGCAGGACGGTGATCTCCAGGAACAGGGTTGGTGACCACTGATATATGAGCATTTGGAATTAACCATTTGACAAACGTCAGGACCCACGAAGAGGTTCCACACCGAGATTTGAACTAGATCGCTGGATTCAAGCCCAGAGTGCTAACCATTACACCACGGAACCCATGTTCTTGATTCAAAAGCACATGTTTGCATGATTTTGTGGTTTGGCAACTGTGTTGTAACTTTTCCGAAACAAGAATTATTGTCTCATCAGTAGCCCGACCTCGTTGTCTTTGCCCGGTGCCCAAGGCTGCAGATTTGCCTGAAGCTTGAGGCTCGTTGGTCTAGGGGTTCGAATCTCACTTAGTTAGTGTGTCTGTCAGTGCGTGTATGATTTTTAATGTATTGGTTATAGTTAACATGTTTTCATGTACAGCTGCTTTGCAACAAAGAAAATTGTGAAAAGCTCTATATACAAAAGAGTTGAGTTAAGTTGAGTTGAGTATAATATTTAAAGGGGGTTGGGGTAATTTTGGGGCAGGATCTGTTTTTCTAACTGTCACGTTTCTACCCCCTAAAATTTATGCATGAAGCATATATAGCCAGAAACAAATAGCTTGATGCACGCACATGAGCAAAAGTGTATGTCTCATGAAGCATTAATTCAAATTACATAGACATGTTAAAATTTCAAGGCCACACACACACACCCACACACACCACACACCAACAACTACATGTTACAAATGACAGGATACTATTTAAAGGGGGTTGGGGTAATTTTGGGGCAGGATCTGTTTTACCTAACTGTCACGTTTCTACCCCTTTTAAACTCATGCATGGATGCATATCTAGCCAGAAACATTTAGTTTGATGCACGCACACAAGCAACAGTGAACGTCTCATAAAGCATTTATTCATAATTACATAGACATGCCCTTACCGTCTTTTGTTTGTGCAGTGCCTCAAACTTCAAAGGCCCTGGTATTTTTGGCTTGTCTGTGTAGGGGTATGTTTCTGTATCCCAGCTTGTACAAGGGGTAAGCAGTCTGGCAACTGTATTGATGAACTTGTCCAAAACCAAACTTATTGTTTGATGAGGACCTTGACCTCCTTATCTTTTCCCAATGCCCAAGGCTGCAGTTTGGTCTGGAGCCGTTGGCTCGTTGGATTCGGTGTCTGTTTTTAAGCGATCTTAATTCAAATGTACTTTGAAAAACTTTGAAACACAAAATCTTGCGCAAACAACGTAAAAAAGCACGTCCGTCCTATTTGTAGTGTACTTCAGTGAACTGGTTATACAGATGATTGAATTCAAAGTGCTCCTACCTTCCCCTACAGCCTGCAATCAACTATTTGACTATCATTCGAATCCACCGAGATTTGGACTCGGATCGCTGGATTCAAAGCGCAGAGTGCTAACATTACACCATGGAACCTATGAAAAAAAAGCGTTGCTTGATTCAATTAAAACATGTCTGCATGCCAACTTTTACCGGGCGTGAGCGGTTTGTGGATTCGCAACTGTGTTGATGAACTTGTCCAAAACAAGAATAACTGTCTCATCTGTAGCCCAAACTCCTTGTCTTTTCCCGGCAGTCCAAGGCTCGTTGGTCTAGGGGCATGATTCTCGCTTAGGGTGCGAGAGGTCCCGGGTTCAAATCCCGGACGAGCCCAACTCTCTGATAATGTAGCTCTTTGCCGTTTCGGGTGCATTACTGTCCATTTTCATTGTGTCATCAAAATATTGCATCATCTTGTTTTGAGGTTTGGAAAAGGGTGTCACGTTCATGGTTTCTCCTTGTCTGCTTGTGAAGCTACCTGTCGGAGGCTAAGAACAAGACACGTCACTGGAGAATGCGGGCATCGATCCCGCTACCTCTCGCATGCTAAGCGAGCGCTCTACCATTTGAGCTAATTCCCCTACGAGGAACGCAGGCTGAGCTACCACCGATCTATACTGCCTCGTCTATACCTCCATCATATGTAAATGTTTAATATACAAACACATCACAGCGTACATGTTTTTTTAGTTTCCCGTTGATCGCGGCTGCTAATTTTAACAGTGACATCTAATTCAAAGGTTTACCCGAAAGGGGGCACCCGGATTTGGACCGGGGACCTCTTGATCTGCAGTCAAATGCTCTACCACTGAGCTATACCCCCTCATCGAGAAGCGCTTAAACCACCATGGAATACAACTGTTTAATGTTCCAATACGCAGAAACATGCAAATAGAACAAACGTCCTCAGAATGCTGTAAAGTGCTACTGTTTGCTGTCTAACAATTTGTATAAGAGGTCATCAGTATGTGGTTAGATTATATCTTGATGAAACAAAACTTGTTGTGCACTAAGTGCCCTTACCGTCTTTTCTTTGTGCATGGCCTCACACTTAAAAGTCCCCTGATATTTTTGGCTTGTCGGTGTAGGGGTGTGTTTCTGAATACCAGCTTGTACAAGGGGTAAGCAGTCTGTGGTTTGGCAACTTTATTGATGAACTTGACCAAAACCAAACTTATTGTCTGATGATGACACCCTGACCTCCTTGTCTTTGCCCAATGTCCAAGACTGCAGTTTGGTCTGGAGCCATTGGCTCGTTGGTNGGTTATAGTTAACATGTTTTCATGTACAGCTGCTTTGCAACAAAGAAAATTGTGAAAAGCTCTATATACAAAAAGTTGAGTTAAGTTGAGTTGAGTATAATATTTAAAGGGGGTTGGGGTAATTTTGGGGCAGGATCTGTTTTTCTAATGTCACGTTTCTACCCCCTAAAATTATGCATGCAAGCATATATAGCCAGAAACAAATAGCTTGATGCACGACATGAGCAAAAGTGTATGTCTCATGAAGCATTAATTCAAATTACATAGACATGTTAAAATTTCAAGGCCACCCACACACACACACACACACACACACACACACACACACACTACATGTTACAAATGACAGGATACTATTTAAAGGGGGTTGGGGTAATTTTGGGGCAGGATCTGTTTTACCTAACTGTCACTTTCTACCCCTTTTAAACTCATGCATGGATGCATATCTAGCCAGAAACATTTAGTTTGATGCACGCACACAAGCAACAGTGAACGTCTCATAAAGCATTTATTCATAATTACATAGACATGCCCTTACCGTCTTTTGTTTGTGCAGTGCCTCAAACTTCAAAGGCCCTGGTATTTTTGGCTTGTCTGTGTAGGGGTATGTTTCTGTATCCCAGCTTGTACAAGGGGTAAGCAGTCTGGCAACTGTATTGATGAACTTGTCCAAAACCAAACTTATTGTTTGATGAGGACCCTGACCCCTTATCTTTTCCCAATGCCCAAGGCTGCAGTTTGGTCTGGAGCCGTTGGCTCGTTGGATTTGGTGTCTGTTTTTAGCGATCTTAATTCAAATGTACTTTGAAAAACTTTGAAACACAAAATCTTGCGCAAACAACATAAAAAAAGCACGTCCATCCTATTTGTAGTGTACTTCAGTGAACTGGTTATACAGATGATTGATTCAAAGTGCTCCTACCTTCCCCTACAGCCTGCAATCAACATTTGACAATCATTAGAATCCACCGAGATTTGGACTCGGATCGCTGGATCAAACCAGAGTGCTAACCATTACACCAGTAACCATGAAAAAAAAGCGTTGCTTGATTCAATTAAAACATGTCTGCATACCAACTTTTACCGGGCGTGAGCGGTTTGTGGATTCGCAACTGTGTTGATGAACTTGTCCAAAACAAGGATAACTGTTCATAACGGTAGCCACCCTTGTCTTGCTTGTTGAAGCTACCTGTCGGAGGTAAGAACAAGAACATTGTCAGTGGAGAATGCGGGCGTCGAGTCCCCTACCTCTCGCTTGCGCTTACTGTTTCCATGGCCTGAGCCAAAGTAGCCCAAAGTAAGCCACATGCCAATCACGTTTCTCATGGGCGCTACTTGTTGACCAATCGCGTTTCTCTACGGGGCTACTTTCTACCAATCGCGTTTCTCTACGGGCTTACTTTTGACCCAATCGCGTCTCTACGGGCCTTACTTTTAATATGACAATCGGTTATCTACCCGGCTTACTGGGATATATCGTTATATCTACTCATTGTACTCTTTGATAATTATCACCGACTCACATTGATCTCGAAAGAAAGCCTAACTAAGTTAATTTGTGAGTGAGAATGTGATGTCATAAGCTGCATGAATGTGTGCGTGTGTGTGTGTGGGGTGTGGTGTGTGTGTTCATGTTTTATATCCCGGTGGGGACCTAAACCTGAATGCACACCAACACATGGGGACTCGTGTCACGTGGGGACCAAAATTGAGGTCCCAGGGGCAAAAAAGCTTATAAATTGTACAGAACAATATTTTTTTTAAATCTAAAAATGCAAAAAGTGTTCTATGATCTTTTAGGGTAGGGTTAGGGATAGGGGATAGAATATACAGTTTGTACAGTATAAAAACATTACGCCAAAATTGCTTGTGTCAATGTCCTTGTGGTTTGTGGCATGTGGATGTGGGCATGTGTGTGTGTGTGTGTGTGTGTGTGTGTGTGTGTGTGTGTGTGTGTGTGTTTGAGAGTTGAGAGTTGACATTTGAAAGTAAACATCATCAGCAGAACATTCTATTAATGTAAGTCTATGGGATTTTTGGGAAGTTTGATCGGCTGTTTTAGGAAAACCGTAAGTCTGATCCCTTAGAAATGATATAGCAACTCAAGTCACACCAGCCTGAAGATCTGTGTGATCTGTGTGAAATTAAATTATTCCTAAATAAATAAATGTTAAAAAAAAGTAAAGAAACTGTAATATGGTTTACGTGTAGCTTGTTAAATTATTGTTACACACTAAACATACAGGTATCTTTCAGGTTGCTAGAGGTAATAGTCTCTTTCTGATTTTCATTTCAGAAAATGTACGCATACCCCGTTTTTCGCCGCCAATTGGCAACATCAACCCGACTCCTCATGGCGCCATCGCCAGAGGCGAAGCACCTTGAAAATGTTGAGTCTGGAAGGGCCAAACCGAAGGAGTACGTGCTGGCAGAGGCCAGTACTTTTGTCAGCACAAACGGTGGAGACCCCAGTGACCAGTTTTTAGTACTGGCTCACTGCAAACTTCAGTTTGGGAAGTACCAGGGCCAGAGATTTAGATGGCTCCTGGAAAACTCTCTGGGGTACGCAGTGTATTTGGTACTCAGCATTTCAAATGAGACGCCACAGACAACACCCCTGTCAGAAAATAAACAACTGTTCCTACAGTACACTTCTCATATTAGAGAGATGGCAGAAGAAGTGGAGAAGTATGAGAGGAAGCAGGAAATGCAAGATGAAGCCCGGGCAGCTGGAGACCAGGGCTGCTTGATGGTGGAGTTTGGTGACTTCCAGGGCCGGTCCATGAAGGATGTTTATGAGGACCAGAGCAAGGAGGCCAAAGCCCTCATCAGATACCTGGTTAAGGCAGATGCCAGGCCCAACACTAACATGGCCATTTTTTAAAGCTATGTCCTGAAAAGACAGGCTTCTGCTGTGGGCACCAGTGTACGTGAGCCTGCACCTCCATCTGCAACATCCAGTGCTCCTGCACCTCCACCGCAGCCTCTAGTGCCTCTTCACCTCCACCCACAGCCTCCACTACCTCTGCACCTCCACCTACAGCAATCCAAACTGGTGTACAGCAGACCGCCACTGTGAAAGCGCTGTTGGCACGTGGCAAACATTTGTCTCCTTCACAGCTGGCCAGAAAACATCTCGGTTACGTTTGTAACCTCGGTTCCCTGATGGAGGGAACGAGACGTTGTGTCGAAACGACAGATGGGGTTCATCCTTGAGAACCAATCACTTCCGACTTCTTAGAAAAGGCCAATGAAAATTGGCGAATGAAATTTGCATGCCGGACTCCGCCCCCGGATATCCGGGTATATAAAAGGGAGACGGCGTGCCTCATTCATTCACCTTAGTTCTGAGGAGCCTGAGACCTCTCACAACTGCTGCAGTGGACAGCACGTGTTGTGGCAAGAGGACACAATGTCTCGTTCCCTCCATCAGGGAACCGAGGTTACAAATGTAACCGAGACGTTCCCTTTCCGTCGGTCTCTCAACGTTGTGTCGAACCGACAGATGGGGTTCCAATGGAAAACGCCATAACACTGTGCCCTGTCACAATCTCAATGAAGCGACGGTGACTGGCCTGGGCGTGTCAGCCGTGACGCTACCGCGAAATTGTAACCACCAGTGGGTAGGTAGGGGGTCCCAGAGCTTTCTTGAAAGGTGGGAAGGCCCCTACCTTCGGCCTCACAGGCGGCGGCCTTGTTTCTCTAACAGCGAGAAGCTGCCCGGAACCGTAAGGCCACTGGGTAAGCGCTACTTCCTCAAGCGGGGGATGTGCTACAGAGACCACTTCCTACCACAGGGAGGAGACTAGTGGAGATACCAACATGGTCTCACCGATGGGGGAGAACTCATGGGAAGAAAGTGCGGACTGAAGGAGTTAACCGCGAGGTGGAGGTCCACCTAAGGAGGTCATGGGTTACCAAGGTGGGAACCAGCATGAGGATACATCAGACGGAACCGCCCTGCTGGGGGGTTGCAACTTCTGGTAGCACTAGGTCCGGTTAGAGCTATGTTGCGAACAACTCAGGTGATACCCAGCCTAAGGGGCAGGGCTGCTCTGCCCAGCCCACACACAGGAGGTGCTTGCTAGTGATGTGATGGATGGAGTGCCTGTTCTTCACCCAGTGGGGGAAGAAGGGAGGCTAGTAGTACGCTGACCCCCTTGGGTCAGGTACTGTCATAGGCGTACACCCTACTGGTCGCCGTTTTACGCAAAGGCTGTAGGACCTCGCGAAGGTGATGGGTGTAGCCCAACCCGCAGCTCTGCAGATGTCTGCCAGAGAGGTGCCTCGAGCCAGTGCCCACGAGGAGGCTGTACTCCGTGTGGAGAGAGCTCTCACCCAGTGGGCGTAGGCGAACTAGGACAGGTACGCCATAGTGACGGCGTCCATGATCCAATGCGCCAATCTCTGTTTGAGACAGCCCTCCCTGCTGATCTCCAAAACAGACAAAGAGCTGCTCAGAGCTTCTGCGGCTCTGCGTGCGGTCCAAGCAGAGGCGCAATGCGCATACTGGACACAACACGGATGGGGTTGGGTCTTCCTCCCCGGTGGGGAGCGCCTGTAAGTTCACCACCTGGTGTCTCGGGAGAGTGGTGGGAACTTTGGGCACGTAGCCGGGCCGGGGTCTCAGGATAGCGTGAGAATAACCGGGCCCGAGTTCTAGGCAATCTGTGGACACGGAGAATGCTTGTAGGTCCGCTACCCTCTTGAGCGTCCTCCCGAGAGCCGTCTTCATCGTGAAGTGAGAAAGAGCGGCATCTCCGAGGGGCTCCAGGACCGCATCAAGGTCGTAAGAGGGTACGGAGCGTGGGTGAGGTGGTAGCCTTCCCGCGCCCCTTAGGAACCAAATGATCAGGTTGTGCTGTCCTAGAGACTACCAGCAACTGGGTCGTGATGAGCGGCAACAGCGGCTACATACACGTTCAGTGTGGAAGGGGAGAGATTATTCTCGAGTCTCTGGAAGGACCGCACCCACTTGATCAAGCAACTCCGCGGGTCTTCTCTTCGAGAAGAGCACCAGGATGAGAAGAGGCACCACTAGAGGCGTATAGTCGCCTAGTGGCCAGGGCCCTAGCCTGAGTAGTGGTCTTAACCGCCGCAGGGGTTAGGCCACTCAGGATCTCCTCGTTCCGTCCAGGGGCCAGACATGGAGGTTCCAGAGGTCTAGCCCGTGATGCCATAACGTGCCCTTCCCCTGGGAAAGCAGGTCCTTCGTCAGGGGAATCGGCCAGGGGGGAGCTGTCGTCAAGAGCATTAGCTCCGAGAACCAAGTCCGGTTGGGCCAGTATGGCGCAACTAGTACACTTGATGCTCCTCTTCCCTGACCTTGCACAGGGTCTGTGCAATGAGGCTCACTGGGGGGAAGACGTACTTCCGCTTGTCCCACGGCCAGCTGTGCGCTAGAGCATCCGTGCCGAGGCAGGGAGTACCTTAGCGGGAAATGGGTGGTGTCCAGGGAGGCGAAGGGGTCTACCTGAGCCCGCCCGGACTGTACCCAATGAGCTGGCTGCGCGGGGGTGGAGTCGCCACTCTCCGCGAGGCGTCAACTGACGAGAGAGCACATCGGCTGTCTGGTTCAGGTCGCCTGGGATATGTGTGGCTCGCAGGGATCTGCTCACCTGCGGACTCCACAGGAGGAGGCGTCGGGCGAGTCGTGTTAGCTGCCGTGAGCGAACGCCACCCTGGCGGTTAAAAAACGCTATGGCAGTTGTGCAGTCCGACCGGACCAGCACGTGCTTGTTCTGCACGAGAGGTTGTAACCCCTTCAGTGCGGGTAGCACATCCAACAACTCTAGGCAATTGATATGCCTGCGCAGGCGGGGGCCCGTCCATCGCCCTGACACTGCGTGCCCGTTGCACACGGCACCCCAACCCTGCAGGGAGGCATCTGTCGACCCTGACGCGTCTCGCCTGCCCGAGAGGGACCCCCGTCCGTAGAAAAGGTCATTGAAGACCAAGGGGTTAGGGTGCGTCGGCAGAAAAGCGTAATCACCATCCGCCTGCTGCCGGTGTGCCACGCTCTCCAGGGAACTCGACTCTGTAGCCAGTGTTGGAGCGGTCTCATGTGCATCAACCTGAGGGGTATCACCACCGTCGAGGATGCCATGTACCCAGGAGCCTCCTCCCGCTGACTGCTTGAAATATTCCAGGCAGTTCAACACTGACTGAGCGCAGTCGCGCTGTAATGGAGACAGAGTTGAGTTCCATACCAAAAAAGAGTATGCTCTGCACAGAGGAGAGCTTGCTCCTTTTCGGTTGACCTGTGGTCCCAATCGATCTAGGTGCCGAAGCACTAGGTCCCTGTGTGTACATAACAGATCTCACGAGTGTGTCAAATGAGCCAGACGTCGAGATAGTTTAGTACCCGCACACCTCTCTCCCTGAGGGGAGTGAGGGCGGCTTCCATGATCTTCGTGAAGACTCGTGGGGACAGGGACAGACCGAAGGGGAGGACTCTGTACTAATATGTCTGTCCCTCGAAAGCGAACCGTAGGAACGGGCAATGACGAGGGAGAAAGAGACATGAGAGTAAGCGTCCTTCAGGTCGATTGCTATGAATCCATCTTGACATCTGACAGATGCCAGGATGCGCTTCTGCGTGAGCATCCTGAATGGCAGCTTGAGTAGGTGCCTGTTCAGGGTACGCAGATCTAGCGACCCCCGCTCTTTTGGGGACGATGAAGTACGGGCTGTAACCAGTTGAACATCTCGGCTAGAGGGACGAGCACGATCGCTTCCTCACCAGAGGGGTGGCGACCTCGGCACGACGCACGGGGCATCCTTGCCTCTGCTGAGGTTAAGATGATGCCCCGAAACTTGGGCGGGCGTCCGGGGAGTTGGATCGCGTAGCCTAGACGGACCGTATCCCGTAGTCACCGTGACGGTTTGGGAAGCTCTTGTCAGGCTCCCAGGGACCGAAAGGGAGGCTAGGGGTACGTTCTGCTTCATCGACCTCCCGGGGGTGGTTCGATGGCTGGCAGTACGGATCCCTCGCCGTGGGGGGGGGGTCCAGGGAGGAGATCGGCTCTGCAGTTTTACCTGTCTGGCAAAGATGTAGCACAAAGCACCGTCGATTGAGAGTGCTTAGGCTGCTGATTATCCTCGACATTGGGTGTTGCCGCAACCTCGAGTTGCCAAACACCGTCGTGCAGAGGGTGAGAGCGGCTGTGATAATACCCAGACGATGATGTGGCACAAAGCACCGTCGATTGAGAGTGCTTAGGCTGCTGATTATCCTCGACATTGGGTCTCGCCGTGACGCAACGTCGAGTTGCCGAACACCGTCGTGTAGAGGGTGAGAGCGGCTGTGATAAACGCCCAGAGAGGGAGAAAACTTTTAGAAAGGTATTCTCGAACTCCCTGGGGTCTTCCCATGAGGGCCGCATTGGCTTTCACTGTGGCTGCTGATGGGGTGGGCTGTTGGGAAGCAGACGGTGCACGGGATCTCAGCGGCCAGAGGGCGGTCGAGTCGCGGCTGGGGAGGACATACGTGATATCCTCTGTCTGTTCCCTAACTGTCGAACTTGACAGTATCACCAAACAACCCCCCCTTGCGAGATGGGTGCATCAAGAAAGCGGACTTTCTCAGAGTTACTCACCTGCGCAAGGTTCAGCCAGAGGTGTGTCTCCTGGACCACAAGTGTGGACATCGCCCGACCACCTTGTTCGCCCGAGAGCGAGGTCGGTGAAGCCGCGGAGTACCTGCATAAGCGCTGGGTTGGTCTTGCCCTCGTGGAGCTCTCTCCGCGCACTGGCCTGCAGGAAGGCCATAGCATGGAGAGAGGGGACAGCTTGGTCCGCAGCAGAGTAAGCTCTCGACACCTCAGATGCCGAAAAGCCTACGTGCTTTGGACGGGAGTCTAGGTCGAGCCCCGGGGGGACATCGACGTATCCTCTAGCTGCCCCACCATCGAGGGAAGAAAGGGTGATGGAACTAGTTGACGTGTACGTGCCGAAGGGGGCGTTCCAGGTCGTACTAGGTTCCTCATGCACTTCCGGGGGAACACGGCACTGAGGGCGAGTGCGGCTTGGAGCCGCTCTCAAGCCCGATGTACCGTGTATCCAGCCGCGAGCGTTGGGAGAAGCAGTGCGGTGCACCGCAACCCAATGCCGGCGGCCCGGGAAAGCATGGCTGACATTTCGACATCCGCTTCTTCCTGATCTCGACCCCCCGAGGGAGGGAGCTTCAAGGAATCGTGGAGTCTGATGCCAGTAAGTCACCCTCCGATGCTGCAACAGACATCTCATCATCACGTACCGTGTCCGATACGTGATTGAGGAATAAGACGGCGGACGTCTTATGGGGAACGGTCAGACGAGCAAGGCGAGGTGCGAACGGTCCGCGAGCCAGTGGCTGACGATTAGCGCTCACAGTAATCCTCATATCACCCTCGCTGCTCTCTATTGTTCGCAGTATTTTGTTTTAACATTTGTGCTCCAGACACTTCCGTTCCCGCTGCTGAAGATGATGCGGAGCTGGTGTTTGCTGCATCACAATGTGAAGCACAACTAAATACAGGTGTGGCATATGACACAAATGCATATATTATAAGTATGTTTTGTGAAAACACACAGGATTATTTAAAAAAAGAAAATCAACATTTTTAAATATGTTTTGTTTACAATACAGAATTACGTCACATCATGCCTCAAGCGGGATGCATTCTTTGAGTACACTTCTTCAAACATTAAGGATGTCCAAAGGTGTCATTGTATATATTAGCGTTTCCGAACTAACCCATTGTTGAACCATCACCGGATAACTTTTCACACTGCTTGCTTGTCTCACTCACTCTTTAGCTCCCCATGAGCAGACAGGATGGTGGAGATTCATTGTATTAGAAAAACAGTTAAAGTGCCATCTCAAATTTTCTTTTAAAATTAGCATTTTTATCAGGCTCCTATGTTAATGTTAAGCTATTTCACTTGAATGGTAATGAAAAGGACCTATTCATTGCTATAACTGTAAAGAAAAATGACTGAACCGAAATGTAAAAAAGAAAATTCGAGATGGCACTTAGAGGTTTTTCCTTATTGTGTCTGTGGGCATTATACTGAATTGATCACACCTCATCTTCCTTACTCCATTACATCTGATCCTCATTCTCAAAGAGCTGTACCGATTCCATATTCGTATATCAGTGTACATCAATAAAATGTACACTGTGTTCTTTGTTTCTTAACACTACCATTTTCTTCGTTGTTATTCCAAAATATAATCATAATAATTATTAACACTTGTCCAAAATTACTGCTTCGCGTGCTGTTTGTGGGCTGCATTTATGGCATATTACTATCAAATGCAACAGTCATCTTTATATTGTTTTTGTTACTGTTCACTCTGAGGCCTGTGCCGGTCCTTCTTCATGAGCGGAAACAGCAAGAGCACCAGATCTTCCACATCATCAGCCATCGGCTGAGCTTCCAGGCCACTGGAAAGATCATCTTCCACCTTTCCAGCATGAGTGGATCCGGAACACACTATTTAGGGCCAACCTGCGAACCGGCAAGTCAGAACTAGTGTCCCAGCTGAAGCTTTGGTGGCATCCTCCTCAGCCCCTTTAATTCACACTCAGCCGCCCACCTCACCCGACCTCTTCTTCTGTCGGCCCCTTTTCTTATGGATGCCGCTGAAGATGTGGTTAATTCCTCTTGTCTGTGTTCGCCCAGACTGTGGTAAGCACAGACTGACAGCGGCAGGACTTTACCGTACAGTGCGCAAGGTCTTAGACATCGACAGGTGGTATGACCTTGCCACTGAGTATCTGGAGTGCAAAGGCTGCAAAAAGAAGTATCCCGCCTGGTCTGAGGACATCTTAGGACAGCTGGATATGGGCCACCGCAGTCAGTTTCCAGCTTTGCTGACATACAGGTAATTTATAATGACAATCATTCATTAGTAGGCGCTTTTATTGTGTTATTCTTTTACAAACAGAAGCATTTGCATGATTAAACTGTTGTTTCCTTAGATACTCATGTGACAACCGGGTGCTGAGGATGATGAGGGAGAGGACACTGGGCAACAGTGTGACTCAGCTTTACAAGAAGCTAATGGAACAACACAGTGAGGCATGGACACAGCGTGTCCTGCAGTACCTGACTGCCTGCGAACCATTCACAAGGTCCTCCCTTGTGCAGCCTCCTGTGTTTGCTGAGCCTCCTCTCTTACCTGCCCTACCTAAACCTAAGTGACTGTTATCCGTGTATGCCAGGGATGTTCTGGGGCGACTGCACGAGGTCAAGGCCAAAATTACATCTGTCTTTGGTTGTGTTCTCAAGATGGACTCCACAAAAAAGGTATCACATCCCTGTTTATATCAGAAATTTGCCCAATATGGATATATGTGCGCACATAATGAACACAATTTTTGACACTTTTATTTTTCCCAATAGGTCACAAAGAAACTTGCCGGTGCTGCTTCAGGAACAGCTGCCTGGTGCACAAATGTGGGAAATGAGCATGGCCAAGTTCTTGTCTCTGTGCTGACAGCCGCCGAGGGACATGGACTGGACTCCATGGCAGCTGGCCTGAAGAAACGCTACCGGAAGGCAGGAGAGGCAGCCCCAAAAGTGATGTACGTGGACAGAGATTGCTGCAGTCAGCACGGCCAGTCTCGGGTGAAGGTCGTGTTTTTAGAGTGGGATGAGCTTGAAGTGCGCCTTGACATCTGGCATTTCATGCGGCGATTTGCTGCAGGTGTCACGACAGAGGCTCATCCGCTCTACGGGATCTTCATGGCACGTCTGTCCACGTGCATCTTTCAGTGGGATCCAGAGGATGTGGCTGCTCTTCACCGTGCAAAGGAGGGTGAGCTGGCAGCAAAGAAGACTGGCCACATCTCAGAAAAGGCGGTCAGTGCTCGCATTACCCGGAGAGAGTTGGCACTGCACTGCCTGAGGAGGACCAGGGGGGTGGAGGAGACCACCAGATTGATTGGAGCACTGATTGATCTGTTTGACAGTGCGGACGGGAAGGACACTCTGGGAGTTCCTCTGCTGGACCACTAACGGATCCAGCAGATATGGAAAGAACAGCGAAGCACGTGCAGTGTATCCAAGACCCAGAGAACTTTCCACTCTACATGAAGACGGGTACACTGAAGAAAGGCGGCGTGGAGCTGTGCTGCTACAGGTGTGCCCGTGGCTCTACCTCCTTGGAGTCATTCCACCTCCACCTGAACCGTTTTATTCCAGGTATTACATACATATGGATTACTGATTTTTCTGCAAAAAATATAAGCACTGTAACCGTTTCAATTACTTTAAAGTAAAGTCACATTAATAAATGTCAAACTTTACAGTATTATTACATTTCTTTTCTGTCTTGGCTGACAGTTATAATGACATTTTTTAATGTATTACAAGTAACCAGTCACTTCATAGCATCTCAGTAGTTGTACATAGCCTGTACATATGTGAGATATAAATCCCTTTTTTGTCTATTAAACTTTTAGGAACCAGTGCCAATGATGCACATTTTCAGGCCTATCTCCTTGAGGGCTTGATGCGTTGGAATGATGACCGGATGGAAGACGCCATAAAAGGAGCATCCTCCATCTGTTCATATGGCGTGCCATGAAAGAGGCTGTCTTTAGGAAGCCCTGGGATGAGCGCTATCGCCCTCCTGGAGCATATACAGGCAAGAAATTCATTAATTTGTTATTTTGTAATATTCTACTTTTTATATATTTTGCATTTAATATACTTGACAAAATATTAAGAAAACTTTCTTTTTTCCATTTCATTCTTGTAGGTGAATTGCTGGGTATGGAGTACCTTTACAGCCAGACTGGCAAAACACTGACTCCAGTGCTCCAGAACCCAGAGGAGGAAGACAGGCTGGTGGAGGAAGTCGATGACCAGGACCTGCAAGATGAGGTATTTGAGGAAGAGATCACGGAGGACATCACAGTTCCAGTGCTGTATGAGGATGACCCCTGCCATGATCTCAAAAACAGCCCCTCATCTTTGCCTCTGCCTCAGTACCCAGCATCACTGGCTGAGCTCACATCCACATCATCTGGTGGAGAACAACATCTTGCTCCTGCCCCTTCAGTGCTGTCACAGCCATCTGATACTGGAAGCAGTGTCTCCGACGAGGCTCAGGTAAGACAATTTAAGGGCTTTATTTAATTTCAATTTCGTTTTATTCCACATATATTAACATTAATCTGCATTCATTAGGGAGCAGTCATTGGACCCGATGGCATCGCTGGGTGGCACAAGGTCCAGGATTTGGCTGGTTACCTGGTGGGTCTTCGTGAGGCTCCTTACCTCACTGATCTGCAGGTGACAGAGGCCATCCAGCTGTGGACAGCTCTCCCTGATATTGACAAACAGCAGGTCAACTATCAGCCTCGACATCAGCCTCAGCTGACACATGGGCGCTTTAAGGCACCGAAGAGGTCTGGAGTCACACCGGGTGTGGAGAGTGTGAAACGGTGTCTGATTGGACATCCTGGGGGACCAGCACAGTGGCCCAGCACCAGCCGCTTGGTTGAGGCCATTTGTATGAAGCTGTGTGCTTTACACATGTCACCGACCAAGAAGGCTGGAGTTTGCACCCCCAGGTGGTCTAAAATCCTCTCCGATTACCACCACATCCGAGAGCTGGTGCTTAACAGTCGCAGGCTGATGGATGAAACAATGATCCAGTTGTTTGAGCTAAACCAGAGGACGCTCATTCAGTGGTAAGCAAGGCACATTATTTGCTTCAAATGAACTGAATACTTCTAAACATACAGTATATATATATAATACAAGTAATTTATTTTCAGCTTTCAAAGGCGGCAGAAGAATCAGGAAATGAGTGTCCTCGCTCAGGGACTGACTCCACCTGACCCAATTGCTGTGGCTGATATGCAGCTTCCTCCGCCGAGGGAAAAATTAAATGAAGCGCCATCGACATCAGGCCAAAAGCATAATTTCATCCTTCTGCCAAATCGAGAAGGACAGGCTCCTCGTCTGCGACCAGGTCGATGGCCTGCTGCTGCCACCAGGTAGTGCCCCATCACACCTGCCCCCACAGCATCAGGAGATGTGCAACCCATCTCAGCACCTGGGTCATTGTTAGGCACACTAGTCCTTAACCCAGACATGACTGTGACAATGGTCATTCCATCTTCTGGTGCTTCGACATCCAGTGCAGGCCCCGCTCCACCTGCTTCTGTGTCTGCTCCTACATCTGCTGCTCCTATGTCCCGTTACACCCAGAGGCACCGGCAGTCCCTGGAGAAGGAAAGCGGAGTCCATAAGAGGAAATATGTGCGAGGGGTTACTTTTAACGTGCAGCAAATGTGGGCAGCCTAAAACTAAAGAGTTTGGCCATAGCCGATAAGGCAAAGCCACATTTTGCTTGCGTTCCTCAAATGGGAAATCTTTAGATGACTGGTTGGCAGAACAGCGTCAGCAAAATAAACCCCAAACTCCACCTCCTCAATAAATAACATCTTTCCTGTATATATTTCATGGGCCCACGTGTTCATTTTCTCCTGTTTTTATTTTGTATATATTACATGGGCCCACGGGTTCTTATTCTTATGTATATATATATATATATATATATATATATATGTGTGTGTGTGTGTGTGTACTCATTTCAATATTTGTGTGTATTTCTTTTATTTTAATAAACAATTTTAAATTTGAAGTGTCTTTAAATCTTATAAATCAAATCATTTTTGAAGAAACATTTTTATTCAGTTTATTTAACCATAAACATAAACATGTAATATGCTTTATAATGATGTCTAAAATTATATAACTGAATAAATGATAACTAAACGAAGGCGCAATTGACTGCAATACACATGTAGTCGACATATCGCAGCACGGCTCAGCTGAGACCGAGCTTGTCGCACAGCTATGGGTTCGAGTCCAGCCCGTAGAGGGTGAATTGTTACACATGTAACTAAAACTCTTGCATAACGCACTGGAATTTAGCCCGAACATTGTTGCAGGAGACATTTGTCGGCAAGATTGGGCCCCTTCTTATGCTAAGCGAGCGCTCTACCATTTGAGCTAATTCCCCTACGAGGGACGCAGGCTGAGCTACCACCGATCTATACTGCCTCGTCTGAACCTCCATCAAATGTAAATGTTTAATATTCAAACACATCACAGTGTACATGTTTTTTAGTTTCCCGTTGATCACGGCTGCTAGTTTTAACAGTAACATCTAATTCAAAGGTTTACCCGAAAGGAGGCACCCGGATTTGGACCGGGGACCTCTTGATCTGCAGCCAAATGCTCTACCACTGAGCTATACCCCCTCATCGAGAAGCGCTTAAACCACCATGGAATACAACTGTTTAATGTTCCAATACGCTTCTGTTTGCTGTCTAACAATTTGTATAAGAGGTCATCAGTTTGTGGTTAGAATATATCTTGAAGAAACGAAACTTGTTGTGCACTGAGTGCCTTTACCGTCTTTTCTTTGTGCATGGCCTCACACTTAAAAGTCCCCTGGTATTTTTGGCTTGTTGGTGTAGGGGTATGTTTCTGAATACCAGTTTGTACAAGTTGTAAGCAGTCTGTGGTTTGGCAACTTTATTGATGAACTTGACCAAAACCAAACTTATTGTCTGATGATGACACCCTGACCTCCTTGTCTTTGCCCAATGCCCAAGACTGCAGTTTGGTCTGGAGCCATTGGCTCGTTGGTCTAGGGGTGTGTTTTTCAGCGATCTTAATTCAAATGTTCTTTGAAAAACTTTGATGCACAAAATCTTGCCCAAACAACATAAGCACGTCCTTCCAGTTGTAGGGTTTTTCAATTCTCTGTTTTTACAGATGATTGAATTCAAAGTGCTAACCATTATACATTCGAACGCACAGTTTTCTTGGAATCAACCATTTGATAAATTTCAGGACCCACGAAGAGGTTCCATCGAGATTTGAACTCGGATCGCTGGATTCAAAGCCCTGAGTGCTAACCATTACACCACAGAACCCATGCTAAAAGAATGTTGCTTGATTCAAATAGCACATACCTGTACACAAACTTGTACAGTGGGTGAGCGGTTTGTGGTTTGGCAACTGTTTTGATGAACTTTTCCGAAACAAGAATTATTGTCTCATCAGTAGCCCGACCTCGTTGTCTTTGCCCGGTGCCCAAGGCTGCAGATTTGCCTGAAGCTTGAGGCTCGTTGGTCTAGGGGTCACGTTTCTACCCCCTTAAAAATTATGCATGCAAGCATATATAGCCAGAAACAAATAGCTTGATGCACGCACATGAGCAAAAGTGTATGTCTCATGAAGCATTAATTCATAATTATATAGACATGTTAAAATTTCAAGGCCACACACACACACACACACACACACACACACACACACACACACTACATGTTACAAATGACAGGATACTATTTAAAGGGGGTTGGGGTAATTTTTGGGCAGGATCTGTTTTTTCTAACTGTCACGTTTCTACCCCCTTTAAAATTATGCATGGAAGCATATATAGCCAGAAACAAATAGCTTGATGCACGCACATAAGCAAAAGTGTATGTCTCATGAAGCATTAATTCATAATTACATAGACATTTTAAAATTTCAAGGCCACTCACGCACACACACACACACACACACACTACATGTTACAAATGACAGGATACTATTTAAAGGGGGTTGGGGTAATTTTGGGGCAGGATCTGTTTTTTCTAACTGTCACGTTTCTACCCCATTTAAAATTATGCATGGAAGCATATATAGCCAGAAACAAATAGCTTGATGCACGCACATAAGCAAAAGTGTATGTCTCATGAAGCATTAATTCATAGTTACATATTTCAATGCCACACCCACACACACACACACACACACACACACACACACACACACGTCAACCTAAATTATTGGGGATTACCATTATAACTTGAAACAGATGTCTGACCTCAGCATTCCTAGCTGGTGAGGGGGGGTTAACAACAAGGACTCTGGTATTTACGACTAGAGATGAACTAACAAAGACCAGACCTTATGTTTCCACCAACTTAATACACGTGCCCATTCCTATGAACTATATGTGGTCATTTCCACCGCAGTTTACACATTAATTTGGTGGACACATTGCTCATTCACAAACTATACATTTAAATTAATTTATGTGATTCAACAACCTCGTTAATCTCTTAGTAAACTTTATTAGACACACATATGTTAGCAGCAACTCATAGAAGATGCAATTATGTCCTAAAAGTGGTTGTCCACCAACTTAATACACGATGGCCGTTCCTATAAGCCTAAGGTGGTCGAAAAAACAAAAAAACTACAAGGGACTACAAATATAGCATACGACCGGAAATAACTTCCGGTTTTGTGCCATGTTTGCAGTCCTTTGTAGTTTTCTTGTTTATTCGATTCCCCAGGCGTTTATATACAATTATATGAATCAACAACATCGTGATTCCCTTAGTACACTCTATTAGACATACATATGTTAGCAGCAACTCAGAGGATGCAATTATGCCCTAAAAGTGGTTGTCCTCCAACTTAATACACGGGGTCCATTTCTATAAGCTTCAGGTGGTCACTTCCTGTATGACTTAGTGAAAAACGGGGAAAATTCCCCGTGCAGTTTATTGGAATAACTTTTAATGTATTTGTGTGCTTCAACAACCACGTTATTCCCTTATTTCGCTCTATTAGACATACATATGTTACAATCAACTCACAGAAGTCTCAATTACGCCTAAAAATTGGTTTTCCACCAACTTAATACACGTGGCCCATTAATGTAAGCCACAGGTGGACCAATGTGTGCATTCATACTAGAAAATGGACCGGTCCATTTTCTAGTCTGAATGCACTGAAAGTCCACCTATAGTGTATACTTATTAACAATGTTTAACATAAAAGTATCCATTTCTATGTTTCAAAAAGCACATTATTTAATGAGTACACTTTATTGTATGCATATCTGTTGGTATCAACTCAATCAATGCTCATTTTGACTTTTAATCTACGTCGAATCTTATGTGTTCAAGGCCTCATTTTCAAGTGTCATCCATTGAAATGAATGGGTTGCAGAGTAATACATAAAAAATGATATAAAATACTTTTTTGCCCTTTCACTATGTCGCTTGTAGGACTGTGATGCAGTTGCCTGTGATGTTTGGGGTCTCTCGGGACCCCGAGGGCCTTTGTGGAAAAGGTCCTTGTGTACGTTACATTTTCATGGAACGCCTCCCATGGTCTGCTCTATGCATGATGCATTCAGTGACGCATGCACGCGCTGTTATTACAGCGCGTGCATGCATCCCGTTTTCATGGAACGCCTTCCCATATTGAACCTTTTCACCCCTAAACAAAGTCACAAAGTCGCCCAGCTTTTCTGCACGATTGGTGGATGATGGACGGTTGCTTGTGTCCCGGTTTTGGATCGGTTGACCCTGTCGGGGCCACGTCCACGAAACCTATATGGAAAAGCCATTCAAATAAGCTATACGAGGAATTTTCCAGAAAGGTCCAAGGGGCCCCATATTCTAGATTCTGGCCCGTCGGGTGGCCCCCGACAACATACCGAGAGCACATCGCTCTAGAGGAAAAGGGAATGTTTTTTGCACCCACTCACAAGATTAATCACACAGCCTTCTCTCTTCAACAGCCTTGTGAAGCTTTCAGGGATGGAGGATTTTTCAAGAAAGGTCTAAGAACTTTGGACATTTGGGGATAAATCGGGGGCTTCTAGATAAAAATAATCTAAAATGTCCAGACCCCTCGGCCTATCGTTTCCCTACGGAAGGGCTTCCACCTACCATCTAAGCCCATGCGTTTTTGATAGGGGGTTTGTGAACAGGCAGAGGTGGACGAAGTACACAACTTCCTTACTTGAGTGAAAGTACAGATACTACTGGTCAAATATTACTCCACTACAAGTAAAAGTTGTAAAGACAGATTCTTACTTAAGTAAAAGTACAGAATTTTTATTCCTACTATGGAAAGTCAATGGGGGCAAATTTTGCAGTGAGCAACTCCTTTAAGAGCTTTATATGTTTAGTAATATGAAGCATAACAATACTTGTATGCATTCGTCCAGCGAATGCCTCAATGATATTATATACTTTACATTATCTCATGGCCATAAGTAACGTGACTTTACCAAACAGGATTTAGAGCAACGGTAGTGAATCGAAACACAGTAGAAGGGACCAAGCTTGTGAGCGTGAATACAGAAAACCCATCACAAATGAATATATGTGGTTGTTTATTAAACTCTACATAGTAAACAAAACAATGACGATCGCATAAAACAAATAAATATATGAAACATGAATGCACTAGGAAGCACACAGACAGAGAGAGAGAGAGAGAGAGAGAGACACAGAGAGAGAGAGACAGAGAGAGAGAGAGACACAGAGAGAGAGAGAGACAGAGAGAGAGAGACAGAGAGACACACAGAGAGAGAGAGAGAGACACAGAGAGACAGAGAGAGAGAGAGACAGAGAGAGAGAGAGAGAGAGAGAGAGAGAGAGAGAGCAGCGATTTCTGAACACCAATAAAAATCATCTTTAACAAAGAGGCACAGACATAACGCAGCTATGCTATAAATAGAAACGGATACTTGCAAGCTCTGTGCTGGACCGATATCTGTATGTGCGTGTAGAGATGGAATTGTTCAAAAGGTTTCGGAAGGCAGTCCAGCTGAAAGTGGCGGGCCTCGTGGTCGGCCGCATGGATTAGCCACGTGGCAGTAGAAGTCCATTGTTCCATCTTTTTCCCCAGTGGGGGGGAAAGGGCAGTCTCCGAAGCGATGCCACGAACCAAGTTTTGGAGGCAGGTATAGCAGAAGAGAAGAGCGGAGGAGCGTCTTTTCAGAGCAGGCTCGATATTTAACTTCATGAGAGGTGTTGGACTCTTTTCTCTTTCTAGTTGAGTCCGCGTGTTCAATAAGTCAGGAGAGTAGATAGAATCAATTGTTGATTTATTAAGTCATATGAAGAAAGCATACAGAGCTCTGGGTTCAGCTGGCCCTGATTACACAATACTATGCAAGTCTAATGCTCAGGCGCTCTGAACTGCTTGCCTTTCCCTGCACCCAGTATATTTATACACAGACAAAAACATCTTCAGTTTAGGCGTGTTCTTCTGATAAGCCAGCTGCGGTTTCAGTTGCACCCCCACCTAGTTCTTGGACTCTTTAGTTCCTCCTTTGCATGTTTCCTCTTATCTGCACACACACATAAACTCAAAAACACAAGGGCGTAATGCCCACACTTGTTCCATATGTGATTATCATAAACACAAACCCCATTATACTAACTTCATTCCCTTGGTTATTTATATCAATGTTTTCCCTTATTATTAATCATGTGTTCACTTGATGCCGCACCTAATAATGCAAAACGTATTCATAAGCATAAAAGTATGTTAAAAAGTATAACTCATTGAAATATACTCATCAGAGGGCATGCCCACCTGAGTTTGAATCGACCAATCAGAGTTGAGCAGGGAAGAGGTTCTTTGTCCACTCAACAGCTAATATGCATTTTTATGACCTCCTAGCAACTAGCAAAAATACCATTCCAAATTATAACATAATGAAAAGAAAGTGTTCTATGGTCACACAATATATGTAAACAAGGAGGAATTGTAAAAGCATATTTGATATATAAATGTTTGTCAAGGTTTTGGTGATTCACTCGGAGGTACGAATACAAACAAAGCCTGAATTAACTTGCCTATTTAACAATTACAGATTATTTAAAAATGGCAAAAGCTAGATATTTAGATATATTTATAGAAAAGGACAGTTGAATCATGACAAGTTCCTATTTGTCCGAGAAGTTTCTCTGGTTAGCCTCAGATGTTTAGTTTCTGATTAGACAGAGACTTCTCACCTCTGCTTTGAAGCTTAGGAGTCGTAAAATATCCCACAGAGAAACAAAAGGGGGGTTATCCACACTGTGGTGAGAGCACCAACCTAAACTCAGACCCCTGGAGCTAGGTTTTGACTCTGGTCTTTTGATAATGATATCAAGAAAACAGGAGAAAGGGGAGTGGAGGGGGTTGATGGCTCTTCTTTCAATGACTCCGACCATTTGGCTTATGCTAAATTCTCTACACCACTGTGAATGGTACCAAAATAGCGAACCGTAACGCTAGGTCTCACTTGTAGAAGGCTGATTGGTTTACATGAGAATCGTCACTTATGGAGATGCAGATTTCATTTTCCAACAGGACTTGGCACCTGCACACAGTGCCAAAGCTACCAGTACCTGGTTTAAGGACCATGGTATCCCTGTTCTTAATTGGCCAGCAAACTCGCCTGACCTTAACCCCATAGAAAATCTATGGGGTATTGTGAAGAGGAAGATGCGATATGCCAGACCCAACAATGCAGAAGAGCTGAAGGCCACTATCAGAGCAACCTGGCCTCTCATAACACCTGAGCAGTGCCACAGACTGATCGACTCCATGCCACGCCGCATTGCTGCAGTAATTCAGGCAAAAGGAGCCCCAACTAAGTATTGAGTGCTGTACATGCTCATACTTTTCATGTTCATACTTTTCAGTTGGCCAAGATTTCTAAAAATCCTTTCTTTGTATTGGTCTTAAGTAATATTCTAATTTTCTGAGATACTGAATTTGGGATTTTCATTAGTTGTCAGTTATAATCATCAAATTAAAAGAAATAAACATTTGAAATATATCAGTCTGTGTGTAATGAATGAATATAATATACAAGTTTCACTTTTTGAATGGAATTAGTGGAATAAATCAACTTTTTGATGATATTCTAATTATATGACCAGCACCTGTAGATACCAAGAGGTGAAAGCGACTCTGCTTTCTGCTGTAGCTATGGCAATATCAGATGCTTTGTTTAAAAAATAAAACATTAAAACTGAAATTCAACTTGAATGATGATAATACATGACGAAAAAAGCCTTGGCTCGCTAGAAACCTTGCCAGATATCAAGCATTTTCACCCCAAAATGGCAGCCGCACTGTTTTCTTTCAAAGTTGGGCCTCTTGGTATCTATACTCTTTGGGGGAACGAAGCGCCATTCTCACGCAACAAAGCAATCTGTAAATGACAATGACGTCGATCGCTACTTTCCGGCGTACATCAAGCCTACCTGTTGTCAGTGGAAATGCAAGCCTGATAATGGTTACCTGTAACGAAGCGTACCGAACCGTACTGCTCAGTGGAAATGAGGCATTACATTTGAGGTATATAGTGCTTGTGATCCTTAAAGGACGGTTACAACTCGTCGTCGTCGGACGATTAACCCTTTAACTGCTCAGTTGTTTTCTGATGCCTTTAATGGCATCGACGATGAATATTCAATGTCCTCGTATGGTCTTAACACTAATGATTTAACTGGCAGGTTGTAGAGAACAGTGCAAAGTTTTTTGGATACTGTGGCCCCTTTCAGAACGGTGAGAGAAAAATCTAGAGCTCAACCATGGCTGAATGCTAACACTCGAGCTGTAAAACTTGAGTGTTGAAGGGCGTAACGACGGTGGAAGAAGGATAAATTGCAGATTTCTTTTAACATTTTAAAGGAGAATTTGTTTAAATACCAAAAAACTCTCACAAGCCAGCAGTACTGTTTAATACCATCAATGCTGTGTTGAGCATTCCCCAAGCTACTAATTTGGAGTCCTCTGTTGACATGTGCGAAGAATTTTTACACTTTTTTATTGATAAGATTGAGGCTGTTAGAGCTAATTATTATAGTTCCATCATTGTTATTATCTATTTCCTCTGAGTGCTCAGCTGTTTTCAACCAGTTTGAGCTGGTGTCTCTGACCTTGTTGAGAGAGACTATGGCTAAAATGAGATTATCCTCATGTGGCATGGATATTGTTCCTCTTTGTTTTTAAAATAATCTTTTGAAACTATTGGGGCAAAGATTGTTGAAATGATTAATAGCAGCTTGGCATCTGGAGTTGTACCAAAGTCTTTTAAACATGCAGTGGTGGAACCAGTGATTAAAAATCTAATCTAGATGCAACAGTTCTTGCCAATTTCAGGCCCATATCAAAACTTCCATTTCTTTCCAAACTATTGGAGAAGGTTGTAGTTGGTCTGCAATCATTTTTAGATCTACATGGTATTCACGAAATGTTTCAGTCTGGGTTCAAATCTTCTCATAGTACAGAAACTGCATTGCTAAAGGTTAATAATGACCTGCTACTTGCCAATGATTCAGGGGATTATGTGATTTTAATCTTATCAGATCTCTCGGCCGCATTTGATACTGTAGACCATAAGATTTTGATTACACGCTTGGAACAATACGTTGGTATTAAGGGTACTGCGTTGGGATGGTTTAAATCTATTTATCTGATAGATCTTTCTCAGTTCGGGTCGGAGAGTTTGTCTCTCTCAACTGCCTCTCTCACGGTGGAGTCCAGGCTCTGTTGCTGCATTTTGTTTCTCTATATGCTTCCCTTAGGACAATTTTTAGGAATTTGGTATTTCGTTTCATTTTATGCTGATGACACGCACAATTTATCTGCCTCTGAATAGAAAGATACTGGCCCTTTACTGCACTACTGCTCTGCCTTGAGGATATAAGCTCCCTGGACTACTGTAATAGCCTATATATATATATATACACTCACCTAAAGGATTATTAGGAACACCTGTTCAATTTCTCATTAATGCAATTATCTAATCAACCAATCACATGGCAGTTGCTTCAATGCATTTAGGGGTGTGGTCCTGGTCAAGACAATCTCCTGAACTCCAAACTGAATGTCAGAATGGGAAAGAAAGGTGATTTAAGCAATTTTGAGCGTGGCATGGTTGTTGGTGCCAGACGGGCCGGTCTGAGTATTTCACAATCTGCTCAGTTACTGGGATTTTCACGCACAACCATTTCTAGGGTTTACAAAGAATGGTGTGAAAAGGGAAAAACATCCAGTATGCGGCAGTCCTGTGGGCGAAAATGCCTTGTTGATGCTAGAGGTCAGAGGAGAATGGGCCGACTGATTCAAGCTGATAGAAGAGCAACTTTGACTGAAATAACCACTCGTTACAACCGAGGTATGCAGCAAAGCATTTGTGAAGCCACAACACGCACAACCTTGAGGCAGATGGGCTACAACAGCAGAAGACCCCACCGGGTACCACTCATCTCCACTACAAATAGGAAAAAGAGGCTACAATTTGCACGAGCTCACCAAAATTGGACAGTTGAAGACTGGAAAAATGTTGCCTGGTCTGATGAGTCTCGATTTCTGTTGAGACATTCAAATGGTAGAGTCAGAATTTGGCGTAAACAGAATGAGAACATGGATCCATCATGCCTTGTTACCACTGTGCAGGCTGGTGGTGGTGGTGTAATGGTGTGGGGGATGTTTTCTTGGCACACTTTAGGCCCCTTAGTGCCAATTGGGCATCGTTTAAATGCCACGGCCTACCTGAGCATTGTTTCTGACCATGTCCATCCCTTTATGACCACCATGTACCCATCCTCTAATGGCTACTTCCAGCAGGATAATGCACCATGTCACAAAGCTCGAATCATTTCAAATTGGTTTCTTGAACATGACAATGAGTTCACTGTACTAGAATGGCCCCCACAGTCACCAGATCTCAACCCGATAGAACATCTTTGGGATGTGGTGGAACGGGAGCTTCGTGCCCTGGATGTGCATCCCACAAATCTCCATCAACTGCAAGATGCTATCCTATCAATATGGGCCAACAATTCTAAAGAATGCTTTCAGCACCTTGTTGAATCAATGCCACGTAGAATTAAGGCAGTTCTGAAGGCGAAAGGGGGTCAAACACCGTATTAGTATGGTGTTCCTAATAATCCTTTAGGTGAGTGTATATATAAAAGGCGTTAGTCAGACTTCCATTTCCAGATTGCAGATGGTCCAGAATGTGCTGCACGCCTGTTGACTGGCGCACGTAACCGGGAACATATTACCCCAGTTCTCGCCTCTCTTCACTGGCTACCGGTCCAGTTTAGGATACAATTTAAGATGTTAGTTTTTGCTTTTAAATCTCTCAATGGTTTAGCCCCTAAATATTTGTCCGACTTGATTAAGCTGTATGCTCCATTGAGAGCTCTTAGGTCTGCTGACCATTTACTTTTGACTGCCCCTCGGGCTAAGCTAACGAGTAGGGGGGACCGGGCATTTGCAGTGGCAGCCCGAAGCTCTGGAATAGCTTGCCCCTCCAGACACTCAAAAACGTATTTGTATAGTTCGGCTTTTGACACTGTATGAGAGCTGCTTCCATGTATTGAATTATTGTTTTCTATTTGACTGGTTTTATGGGGATGAGATCAGTTTGTTTTTCTCTTTTATCATTTATCTTTAATGTATTACATGAATCTTACATTATGTAATATTGGTGTAAATATGGCACATTTTACCAGAATTAAACTGTAATCATGGATTAAAGTTCCCAGTCGCTACGACATATTTTCGTTAATTGCAGCGAGTCTACGACGGATTTCCGTCAATTGCAGGGTTCCAGCCTGACCTTAATATCTTTAATTCACTTTTCATAATGTTGTTAACCCTTTGATGCGTGCGATCACACCGGTGTGATTAGAACATCAGCGCTTTGGCTGGCGCTGAGCCAGAGACAGACTCAATCACATATCACAACTACGCAGTGCTTTCAACCACATAATGTTTAATTTAGCCTTCAGACATATACACGTGCCTACAAGCACAAAATACATTTAGAGATCGCATAATACACACTGATGTCTATGGAAGGCAATCATCTCCTCAAATGTAATTTGACGGATGTGTTTTATTCACATCAGACACAGTATCTGCAATGTAAGCAATTGTTAAGATCACTCAATTCTTCTACCAGTTCACCAGGCACTTACGTTTGTGTTTTTAAGAGAAGTGGATGAATTCACGTGATGTAAATCCGACAGATCTCAGACCACGGCAGAAACAAACATGGCGGCGCCGTTTATAGCTCAACTAACGCGATCATTATAAAAGTGTTTAAACAACAAAACACATTCACATGCACATATCTGACAATCGAATGTCAGATATTCATGACATAGTTAACAGTTTGTGAATTTTTTTGAGTAAAAAAAAAAATGATGTAAAACAATGCATCAGTCAATACAGCTGCTGTGGCTCTGCGGTGTGTCACGTGATAAGCAGTGCCGGTCCCATGGAAATGTTAAAGTGATAGGCACCTTCTTAACGGTCGCCTTGGACAAAGCTAGTCAAACACTGTACTAGTCACACTGAAACTAGTCATGAGCTGTCAAACACTGAAATATGTACTAGTCACATGTAGCTAGTCAAACACTGAAACTAGTCATGTAGCTTGTCAAACACTGAAACGGGTGTCAGGTGTAGCCAAGCTTCAGGAATATGTTTCACAGCCAAAAGGCAGAAAAAGTGAAAAGCACTCTGGAGACACATACAAAAACATTTTTGGTCTTTAGTGGTCCTTTTATTTTGTTCTTTTTTCTGTTAATTATTAAGTGTTTCAGAAAACATTGTTTGGTCTTATAAGATAAATACAAAAATGCACTGAAAAGTTATAGATGGTTGATTATTTGTCTAGGTAAGTATAATTTTTTCTTAGATTAAAAATAGCTTTTAAAATACGCAAACTGGCAATACTATGTAAAGTGGTTCAAAACATCTCCTTTAAAACGCTATTGGTTAAAGGAATATGACTTGGCCTGAAAAAAAATCAGTCAGAAGAATTTTTTTCACTTTAATCCATGTATCGGACAGCCTAATTTCAGGAAATGTAACGCCTCTTACCATATTCGGAACATCAGGTTCCAAAGCAATTGTACTGACAGCGATACAATGAGATTTACAATTACGCCCACCTTAACTACGTGTAGATTTGGGCGGTCTTAGTCAAATCATGTTACGAAGTTACGTAGATTCCCGGGGTGTGGTTACACGAGGCGTTTCAGGCAAGTCTGGTTGAGCATTCGCTTTTAGATAGAATGCATCTTTTGTTCCCACACTTTCATTTGTGCAATTTTACGTGTCTAATACATGCATGGGCAACTTATAACACACCAAAAACACAGTACTCCATATGACCCCTTTAACAGTGTAGGTTTGTGTGATTTTTATTCATTTATTTAAGAGACGTTAGTCAGTCATAATTTTATCAGCCATTAATGCCTCGGGACTGATTGGGACTGACTAACGTAGCAAAAATGTGTCGTCTTGCTTTTTCTTTGTGTGATTTCCAGTAGCTGTGAATTTAACTTTGTTTGAATTCTTTCTAAAAGGTGGATTGAGGTGCTGGTGACTGATGTTCCTCCAGCACTGGCAGGTGCAGTGGCACCAATGCCTTCCACCGGCACGACCCCACAACCACCAGCTGTGGCAGACACTGAGGAGACCGAGCCCTCTGAGGTTGGCAGTGGCAGCAGCGGCGAGACCTTTCAGATGTGAGAATAAAGCTCTTTGTTTTGGACTTTATTATACTCACTTATATGCACTTTTATAACATGCTTTGTTCTTCACATTTCAGTGAGCCCGACATGCATTGGAAGAGTCAGGCGAGAATGCTGATGGCAGAGAACGGACTGTATCAAAAACACTCCCTGGATCATCCGCTTCTGAAAGACTTCACCACGTACCTGGAGAAAGACCTCCAGAATGAACATTTCAAACAGGAGGTGAGAATATAACTTGAAAGTGCTTCTTTTTAACGTTGCAAAAAGTCTCATCCGTGTGGTCATGTAACACAACTTTTCTTTCTTTTCAGGTGGAAAACGTGGCTAGATTTCTCCACTTCATGGACCCACAACATCCGTCCCTGTTGTTTGTGAGGAACAGGGAGAAATCAAAGCTGTATCTCGCTGAGGCCAAGTTGACCAAACAGACTCCACTCAACCACCTGAAGAGCCTGAAAAGGTTAGCATGATTTGATGTTTTTTATATACGGACACTTCATTGGGCTTAAATGCACGTCATTCTTTCTCCAGAGACGTTCAACACGCAGCAGTTCGTCGCTGTGCATGAGGTCCAAGCAGTTCATCGAGTACATCGGGTCTCTGCAGAAAAGCTGCGTGAAATTAGTCAGCGAGGAAATCATCCAGAAGAGGTAAGCGTCAGCGGTAGCGCCAGCCCTCGTGTGCAGCCCGACGTGTGTAAAGACCTGCGACTCTACCTGCGCGACTCCTCCGAGCAAAGACACCGGCAAGGCACAGTACAAGTTTAACATACCTTTGCTTTTGTTTAGTTGTATACTAACATCATGTGTTTCCAGTTTATTCCTTTATTCCACTGCAGACAGTGTTCTCACACAAGACGCAAGGCACGACGCGCTCACTGTCACGCGAGTCCCATTCACACCTCCCCTTCTGCACCTCTTTCTCTCTCTGTGGTTCTCTGGAACTGTCAGTCAGCAGTGAACAAGACTAACTTCATCCATGCTTTTGCTAGCCAGTCTGACATTCACATTCTAGATCTTACTGAGACATGGATTCGTCCTGAAGACTCAGCCACACGCGCTGCTCTCTCCACAAACTACTCCTTCTCTCACTCTCCCCACCAAACTGGAAGAGGAGGAGGCACAGGTTTGCTTATCAACAATAATTGGAAATATTCCACACTGTCTTCTCTTTGCACGCTGTTAATATAACTTCTCCCACTCTCCGCTCAGTGTTGTTGTAGTTTACCGTCCCCATAGGTCCTCTTCACAACTTCATTGAAGAGTTAGATGTGCTGCTCTCATCATTCCCGGAGGACAGCGGCCCTCTTTTAGTCTTTGGGGACTTCAACATCCACCTGGAGAAACACTATGCGTCTGACTTCCACACCCTCTCCGCCTCGTTCGACCTCACGCACCTCGCCACAGCCGGTAATCACAGATCAGGAAACCAGCTTGATCTCATCTACACCCGTAACCTCTCACAGATAACATGAGTCACACCTCTTCACATTTCTGCATGCATGGCTTTCAACATGCTCCTTCCTACATGCACTACACCTACACCACCACCCCGTTTATTTTAGACGGAACCTTCGCTCTCTCTCCCCTAGCACCCTCTCTGCTAAAGTGACTTCCTCTCTTCCCTCCAACTTTGCATCTCTAGATGTTGACACCGACACCTTATGCTCAACACTTACATCCTGTCTAGATAACNTTAATATAAACAAACTAATACTGTCTGTGCTTATCTTGGATTTTTTTGCATTTAAGAAATATCAGCATCCACGTTTAGGTTTGCAGTGAAAATAGCGGCCCCTGCTGTTCAAAGAATGTATTGCGATTCAGTTCACACCTCAACCGATTTGAATCGTCACTCATTATAACCGGCTCACGGTGAATCGTTACATCCCTACTTTCCATTACACTCCTGTAAGTGTCTGACCACTCCTGTGAGCGTCCAGTCTAAAGACGAGGAGGGGCGGGGAAAATCCTCGCCAATGTTTAGTATTTGGACTGCGATACCAAGATCAACCGCTAGGTGTTGATGTTACATACGGCTCGTTTAAAGCTTTGACAATATACCTATTAATGACCATGAAATTATTTAATGAAGAAAATAGTTCACTTTAGAAATGTTTGTAAATAACTAATGTTATTTACTGTAGAATGACCTTAACAGAGACTTGAGCACTAAAACTAGATATGAGGGTCAGGAAACCAAACCGAACAAGATGGAGAAATGTCATTTGAATGTTCCTAGTTGTGAAGTCTTCTCTGACGTGTGTTGTGTTGTTGTGTTTCAGAGCTCTGTTAGAACAGGTGGAGCACTGGCAGAGTTTTCTGGCTTTGGTGAACATGATCATGTTCTGTACGGGTATCCCCGGTCACTACCCCGTCAACGAGACCACCAGCTCGCTCACGTTAACCTTCTGGTACACGCTACAGGTGAGCATGGGCTCTGAAATCATCGGAGAAGGCTCCGGGTTCAGTGCAGGTGTGTTGAGAGGTGTGTGTGTTTCAGGATGACATCATGTCGTTCGAGGCGGAGAGGCAGCAGGTGTACCTGCAGGTGTACAGGCCGGTGTATTTTCAGCTGGTGGATGTTCTGCTTCATAAAGCACAGTTTCCTTCTGATGAAGAATACGCTTCCTGGTCATCAGATGAGAAGGAACAGTTCAGGATCTACAGGTGACGCTTCTGATCTCTGCCTGTCATAGAGCATGAGTCTGTGTGGTGGTTAACATCCCAGGGTTAGATCGAGACGGCTGACCTTTGACCTGATCTCTGTTCTGTTAGGGTGGATATATCAGACACGTTGATGTACGTCTATGAGATGCTGGGAGCCGAATTACTCAGTAATCTGTACGACAAACTGGGACGACTGCTGACCAACACAGAACAAACATCATCATGGCAGGTGTGGAGATCATGAAACACAGACAGACTCCAAACACACGCTCGTCCTCATGAGGTTTGAAACAAGACTTGTGGTGTATTTTCCTCCAGCACACAGAAGCGCTGCTGTACGGATTCCAGTCCATCGCTGAAACCATAGACGTGAACTACTCTGATGTCATTCCAGGACTCATCGGCCTCATCCCCCGAATCAACATCAATAATGTTCAGCTGGCTGATACCGTCATGTTCACCATCGGTGGGTGTGTGTGTGTGTGTGTGTGTGCACGTGCGTGCGTGTACTTGTACATCTATATTTGTGAGGACCGGTTTGAGGCGTAGACCAGCGGTGTGAGGACAAGGAGAGTAAAGTGAGGACATTTTGTCCGGTCCTCACTTCCAGAGACCCCTTTAAAGGGCTGTTTGAGGGTGAAGACTTGGTTTTAGGGTTAAGGTTATAATCAGGGTTAGGGTCAGGCATGTAGTTCTGATGGTTAGGGTGACGGGCTAGAGATCGCATTGCGTCAATGTATGTCCTCATAAAGATAGCTGCGCAAACATGTGTGTGTGTACCTGGTAAACCCTACGGTATGGGGACAAACACAAAGATGGCAATATCCAAAACCCTTGTCCTTGTGGGGACATTTTTTTGTCCCCATGAGGAAACGAGCTTATAAATCATACAGAATGAACTTTTGTGAAAATGTAAAAGAGCAGACAGTTGTGTGTGATTGTTAGGGGGAGGGAATATGAGATACAGTTTGTACAGTATAAAAACCATTGTGTCTATGGAATGTCCCCATAAAACATGGAAACCCAACATGCGTGTGAGTGTGTGTGTGTCTGTACGTGTGTGTGTGAGAGTGTGTGTGTTTATGTGAGTGTTAAAGCGGCCCTAACACACGCGGTTTCTGCCGATCTCATATTAATCTTGAGTACCTATAGTGTATCACATTGCACCTTCAACGATCACATTGTAAAGACAACGCGGTCATGCCGATTTGCCTTATTCTACGTGTGAAAGGTCAGACCCTATCTCACTGAGACCCTATCTCACTGAGACCCTATCTCACTGAGACCCTATCTCACTGAGCATGCGGCACGACTCCTTGTCCAGGCCCCGGTCATCTCAAGGTTGGACTACTGCGATGCTCTCCTTGCCGGTCTTCCTGCAAAGGCTATAAACCACTCCAGCTGGTTCAGAATGCAGCAGCACGCCTCGTCTTCCAACAGCCCAAAAGGGCTCATGTGACGGCCCTTTTCAGCTCTCTCCACTGGCTACCGGATGAAGCCCGTATCAGATTCAAGTCACTAATGCTTGCCTACAGGACTATCACTGGATCTGCACCGACATACTTTCACACCCTCCTACACCCCATCAAGATCGCTGCGTTCTGCAAACCAGCGACGTCTTGTACTGCCTTCTCATAAGGGCAGTAAATCTCTCTCCCGCTCATTCTCATTCACAACTCCTTCCTGGTGGAACATTCTTCCTAATTCGGTCCGGTCAACCACATCTCTCACAACATTCAAAAAACTACTTAAAACCCATCTCTTCTGTGAATACTTGACAGACAGATGAAAAAAAAAAAAAACACTAACCCTCTCTCTTTCTCTCAACAGGTAGTGGTCTAGCTTTTGGTAAAACTAGTAACTTTGTATTGGCACCTATTGCACTATCGCTCCTGTAGGACATATCGCTTATTGCTCCTTATACTCTTTGTAAGTGGCTTTGGATAAAAGCGTCTGCTAAATGACTCAATGTAAATGTGTAGTATTGCATACTTTGTATCTTCGAAGAGTATTTAGTTTGATCCCATTTATAAAAGATAGATACAGCTGTAGGATTATTTCTGAAAGCATACGGCGCGTGCAGGGGAGGGCTAGGCTGAACTAAAGCACGTGCACACCCATTGCCAACAAAACAATGTATGCTCTCTCTCCTGCACACAAGTGAAAGTGACGTCTGGGCATACATGCTCCTTCTCCTGCTCTCCTTGCTGCCGCATGCTTTTCCGGGAGAATTGTCCAATAAGGGACTAAGAAAAATGACTAAGGGATAAATAAGGGACTAAGTTTTATATGTTCAAAAAAAACTTTCCGAAACCTGTACGATCGCTGGGGGGGGGGGTGTCGAGCACAGAAAGACTACGTCATACGCCCAACTCGGTTTTTGACAAGTTGACCATGTTAAGCATGAGAAGAGACGGCACGTTTAACATTGTAAAGAAGTCAGAATGCATGACACACCGTTGCACGGCCGCTTTAAGATCTATTAACATTAAATATCACAAATCCTTCACTTGTTCATGTCATTCAGTTGAGGGATGTGATTTATTTCATAAAGATGTAATGATGAATTTATTGTTGTGTCGTGGAGTGTTTTTATAATCTGCCTGACCGTCCGTGCGGCCATTGAATGCATGTGTTGATGTTCACGATATGAATTGTGTGGTCATGAATGAAGTGTGACACGCGTGTCTCTGTGTGTGTGTTTCAGATACGTGAACACTCTACTGAAGTTAGTTCCGCAGGTTCTGAGGCTTCAGGAACAGTTACGAGACGCCATACAGAACGGAGACATGGAGACGTCACACGGCATCTGTCGAATCGCCGTGAGTCTGGGAGAAAACCATTCCAGGTACACAGATAAAAGATATGTCTTATGTATTCCCGAAAAAAACCTTCTTAAGACAGTTCTTAAAAATGTTCTCAAGATTGATCTCAGGTGAATCCAAATTCTCGTGAAACAAAAGCTGTCGTAAATATGATCTTAAAATGAAGACAGCCTCACGGTTGTCTTAAATGTCAAAAGGTAAGATGTTCAATACATGTATTTGGTTGTTTCACATGTGACGTGTATTGTATTGAGCCAGAATCATCATTTTGACGTGTACTTGCCATTAAGAAATATTTATATTGATATAATAATGATAAGGTCCGGCTCCCTTACTTTAGCTTTCATCATTAAAAACGGAGTGCTTTTTTCCTTATTCTGGGACAAAGTGACACGAAACAGACAGGGTCAGTATTGTGCCATAGTAACACAAGAAGTATATTTTTTAATGCTTGCTAACATTTGAGCTAAAATGCGATTGTAAATGCCGTTTAACACGTCACAGGCTAATATATAGGCTATATAAGAATACGATGTGCTTGTTACACACATAAAGTTTATTGTATAGATAAACGTACACAGTTACCACACAAGCAAACGAGTGTAATCATTTCATTTTATTCTTACAGCAAAAATTAAGATGTTCTTAAGAAAATAGTTGAGAACGTTTTAAGAAACGGTTGAGAATCGCACTTACGAACATTCTAACGAACTTCCTATCATTTATCGTGAATCCGCCCCCTGTTCTCTTGCTGTTATTCGTGCTGTGAATGGGGCTGTCACGATACATGCGACCTCCGGAGGACGCAACCTCTGAAAGGAGCTGCTGATCGAGTTATCTTTACAAACAACAAAACCACTGCAAACGTGTAAATGATCAGACAAACTCGCAGTGTAATGCTGGGTTCACACCAAACGCGAGCAAACTTTATTACTCGCGGGAATAGTTTGTTATTTTCGCGTGAGTGACGCGATCTGACAGATATTTTCAACCTTCGTGGAGGATGAGATTGACGCGCGTTCATGGCAATCACGCCGCCCGATTCACGTCATTCACACCGCCTGCTGCGAGTTCACGTCTATACGTGTCTTTGCATTGACTTTGTATGTCATTTACTCGCGCAAAACGCTTAATACGCGTTTGGTGTGAACCCAGTGTAAGAGTTTATGCTTTCCATTAGGGATGTAACGATTCACTCAGCTCACGATGCGATGCGATTCACGATTCTGATCTCACGATGCGATTTATTCACGATTTACTCACGATTTATTTTTATCACTCGCTTCGGACGCTGGATTGGATACAGGCACGCTCTGCTCCGCCTCGGTCACTGTCATCGTGCTGCTTGCTTTTTCGATTGAGACATTTTTCTCTTAATCTTTCCTGTGTCACGCCATAGGACGGTTTAGTAAAAAGGCTCAAAAATATAAATATGCTTATAAAAAATCATCTCATCTCTTTTCTTTCCTTCGGAATAAATAAAACATACAAAAGGACATTCATGTTTAGGTTATATCAGATATCCAAAGGTGGTTAAAGAGTACATAACTAGGGATTTTTAAGGTCCTACTTTGGTTGGCTGCGGGTCCGAGACATTAAGCAGGACAAAAGAAGTGGCCAGACAGCTTTGCAGCCTGTGATGGGGGTCATCTTTTCTCTGCCCTTAAAACCCTGCACACAAACACACAACTTATTTGACCAAGATGAATTTTAAAATGCCATGGTCATGTTTGTTGTTCTTCTTTAACTTTAACAAACAGGAAAACTGTATGCAATTCAGTACATGACACCACATATGAAACCCCTAGTGTATTTAAAGTTTAAGTCATTTATGTTCTCCTGGGGTGGGTTTTTTGTTTAAAAAGCTGCGAGTCCAGCTTAGTGATGAACATTGATGTAAAATTATTCAGCAGTTAGGATTTCATAGCTTTATTGAGTCTTTAAAGAAAACTAAGATTATCTAGGCAAGAGCGCTTGCCCTGTTTGCTGTGAGCTTCGGGAGTGCAACCATAACCACAAGAAAAAGTGAAGCAAACTGAAAACTGTCTGATTACCCATAACACTAACAAAAATAAAGTTAAACGCTTTTCCAATTGTGTAAGTCTTGATAAAAACACAGTATTTAGGCTTACAAACTTTGCCCTATTATATCACAGTGGTGTGCGTGTCTTTCATTCACAGGCAAGTGCCCCGACCCCCCCACCGTCCGACCCCCACGGGCTGCTGCGGGACTTGGGAGAACACAGAGATTATGTTTGGGTTCTTGTCGGACAGGGGCATGAGCTGCATTTCCCATTAAATCCAAAAACGAAAGTTTCACTCGCGTTTTACTGTTTGAAGTGTTTTACTCGTTCAAATCCATTCATTCACGGGCGCCGCGATGTTTGTTTACGCTGCAAAGCATTCTGGGAATTTGAGTGTCGGGAATGAGAGGCGAGCGCAGCGCAGATAATAATTGTTTGTATATATATTCCAATGCACATTTGCGATATATCAATGTATTTTGTAGTTCATGTTCAACAAAAAGCGACGGGCACGGAGGTACTCCAATTCCCAGAATGCTGCCGCGTAAACAAACATGGCGTCGCCCGTGCATGAATGACAAACAACTTACAACAGAATCTTTTGTTTTACTGAATCACAAAAATAAAAGAACACAACATGAACTATGAATCTTTCTTTAACAGACTAGGTTATTTTATTTGTTTGTTGTTATTGGGGATGGCTAAACATCAAGTCGAACAAGCCTAAACCTTTTGTGGTTAATTCAAATATACACATCAGATAACACGAGCGTGAAGAATTCTAAAGATGACGTCACACAGACTCTGAGCGTTTATAGACGCTGACGCTTGTTGTTTTGCTCATTCTGCTTTTCATACGCTTACGGTTAACTTGCTGCTGCGTTTACTTGAGTGAAGATGGGTCAGAATTTTGTCAAGTGCGTTAAAGCCGACGAATCTAGCGATAATAGCAGTGTGTACCAACTACCTGCTCGATCAATCGACAACGCGAACGAGAAAGACGGAGGAAAGAAGAAGAAAAAGAAAAATAGGTTTCTGAGATGGATAAAAGGCCGCAGAGGTCAGGCTGAGAGAGAGGAGCCGGATACAGAAACACCTCCTGTGACCGCTGACAGAAGCGGCGATGACGGTAAGTCATTATATCACCACATTATACGAATATATAGACAATATGTTCAAATGTTTAGAGTCAGCAGACATATCTTCTCCATATTTCACAATAACAGTAAACGCATCTAGCCTATTTAATAACACGAGTGTAAATGTGTTATTAAATACGAAATATTTGCTCATCTTCAGTCACACTTTGAACAGAATTTGCAGAAACGCTTTGCTATTTTAACCCTGAGGTGATTTTTGAACGATACTAGAGGAATTTCGCTCTATGTTTCATTATTTGCTCCCAGTCACCCATGTCCATTCAGTTTTGTAACTAATATATGTATATACAGTTATATTTTTGTCAATATGACTCATTTCAGACATTAAGCACACAAGGTCAAGACTCTGAACCTCTGAACACATACAAATTACAATTAAGAAAGATGACAAACCAATACAACAAAATAACAAATCAATAGAACTTGAACATATGATACTGTATGTGTGTGAAATACATCAATCTTTCATGACATTTATAAGATATTACATTTATTTTAACTATTATTAAATATTAAATGTATTTTAACTTATTTTAGAAACACACGTGTCAGGCATGCATCATTTATTTTTTAGTCTGGATGTTGTTATTTATCGCTCAGGTTAAGGTTATGTTGTTGTAACTTTGTAACACTTTAGCTTTGGATAAAAGCGTCTGCAAAATGACTAAATGTAAATGTAACTTATTGGTTGAAATGAAGATGTTAAATGTGTGATGATAATTTGCACTGTAAAATGCTGCTGTTGGTTTTCAATATTCTTCTATGGATAGGATTGTTAAATATTACATTGATATGAGTTGATTGAATTGATCTTATGTTTGATCTCATTTCTCTACTGATGTGATTTCAGGACATCATCTCACTGTAAAGTTTCAGCCAAAGTCAATCGAAGGTGAGGTTACCTCCAAAATCCCAACATATACACACTCTTCATCATATGTTTAATATTGTTCATTAGGTTTGGAAGAAGTATTTCTAATTCTTGACATTTCATTTATCTCTGAACAGTAATCAACTTCCGGCTGTATAAGATTGGGGACAAGCTGTGCGAAGGAGCATTTGCTTCAATCTATAAAGGCACATGTTTGTGCAACGACCGGAAGGTTTGACTTTTTCTGTTTTTCTTTGTTTTGTGCTCATGTTTTTAATATCTGTTTGTGTATTTTATGTTCACTATTTAGTGAACTTGATCTATTGACAGACAGACAGACTGATCAAATATGATTTCTATTGTTATAAATGAATGACATGTCTGTTCATCATGAATGCTTTGAGTGATATGATTTAACTGTAATCTGTTTCTGTTGTTCAGGTGGCAGTGAAATATGTCGACAAGAACAAGAACACAGATTACATCAGCATCGTAAGTATTGATTGATATTCACCTGAAAACATCTTCAACATTGTTTTCTTACACACGCACACACACACACACACACACACACACACACACACACTTCTGTTGACTTCAGTTTGTTGAAGACTGAGATAAATCCTTGTTTGTAAAGTCACCTTCATCTAATCCTGATAAAAACTGTCTTTCTTCCAGCCGGGTTATGCTAAACCCGTTCCTCGAGAGATCGCTCTTCTGATTCTTGCCAATGAGGGAGATGATGTTCCAGAGATCGTTCAGCTTCTGGAGTGGCAGGACTCTGAGAAGTATTACGTCATGGTCCTGGACGTCTTCCCTCCCTGCAAAAATTTGAGTGACTTCCTCTTGGATGCAGGGAATCAAATCGCCGAGAAGACAGCGAAATCTATCATGTGGCAGGCGACCAAGGCCGCGTACATGAGCTACAAACGGGGAGTTTTCCACCGAGATATAAAACGGGAAAACTTCCTCATCAACACAGACACCCTAGAAATCAAACTCATCAACTTTGAGTGCGGTGATGTTTATAAGACTTCGGCCTACAGGGACTTCATGGGTATGTTTCATCACTTCACACATGTCTATTATAAACAGCTCTTGATATAAATACTAAGATGACATCATTCAGATTCAGTGCTAAACTAATGCCGACTAATGAATCACATGAAATCTTGTTTCTTCAGGCACAGAGGAATACTTCGGCCCAGAATATTTTAAAATGGGCAAGTACCACGCAAAGTCCACGATGGTGTACTCACTGGGTGTCCTGTTGTTCACCTTGTTGTGCCGGAGATTCCCAGACTCCATTGACAAGAACCAGATGAAGAACAAGATCTGGTCTATACATGGCTTCTCTAAAGGTGAGATCTTCATCAGGCCGACTGAAATTCTCAATGATATCAAACAGAACAAAATCAGAGCAGAATGATTTAACGCATGCGATTCATTTTTTCAAATTAACGCGTGAAAAATATTTAACGCAATTAATGCTGCATCCGTTTGTTTTGACATCCTTTGTCTAGCGTTACATTATGTAATCACGCTCTTATACGTGTACAGGCTTTTAAACCACTTAAGCGCGATTTGAAACAGTTGCTTTGACATGTTCAATGAAGATAGACAGCTTCTAAACTGTGGGACGCGCGGCAAAACGCAACGCGAGGTTCAGTCTGGTGTGTACAGTAACGGGCTAAAGGCTGCGTCGGTGGATCTCTGTCAGACAGAGCATCCGTGTTAAGTTCTCTTTCGTGCCTGAATGGATAAAACCACACAAGATTATGTCAGAAAGCCCGTTTTGTCTAGCATTTTCTTAAGCACAGACTTCAAAGTGTAAAATAAAATCTTAAATGAATGCAAAGAGTTGTGAAAATGGGAGTGCGGTGACGGTCAGATCTGCGTATTGAGACAGCTCTTAAAGGGGCCACGTTCTTAAATGTGCTGCTGTGACTCCTGTCACTAACGTTAATCAAAGAACAAAATAAAAGAAGAAATCAATGTGATTTTGTAGCTTTAATGAGAATTCTTCTGCATTTCATTTATAATTTAGCATTAAAGACTGTAAAGTGTTTGAGAACTTCCTTAAATGTCTGTATATTTCCTACATGATAGCTCTCAATTATACTGTTGATTGGCTGTAATTAATGTTAAAATAATAAATTTAATAGAGACATCAGTTACAGTACTAATATCAGAATGTTTGCTTTCATTCATAAAATGACGCTGTTAAGAAATATGTTGTTTCTATATCAATTTGAAGATTAAATGTGAAATTATTCAAATGTAAAAGTATATTTTAAAATATTATTCTTATGTGCAATTAATCGTGATTAATCATAGAAAAAATGTGTGATTAATCCGGTTAATTTTTTTATCGATTGACAGCATTAGTTTAAAGTGACATTCAGATGAATTGACAGTTTAAGGTTATAACAGACTCTTCTGTGTTTCCTCGCAGAATGCTGCAGTTTAATTGAAGCCTGTCTGCAGGAGAACCCAAAAGAACGCATTCTTCTGGGAAAGATCCACGACCATGCTTGGTTTCAGGTACTGAAGATCTGCTCACATTTATTTCACTGATGTTATTCTCATTCACTGCACAAATATATTCAGATAAAACACCAACTTACTAACTGAAGATCTGCTCACATTTATTTCACTGATGTTATTCTCATTCACTGCACAAATATATTCAGATAAAACACCAACTTACTGTTCATTTCAGGATGAACATCAGACAGACCACCAGCAGAATATCATTCAGAATCCAGCCAATAATGAATCAGTTAATAGACTGTCAGGAGGAGAGATTCCTCTCCCGCTTGCCACAGACAGTGCGAGGAGAAGAAGGAGATTGAAATTGATGGTCGCCAAGATACTCGCAACAGACTGTCGAGCAACAGGAGGAGAGATTCCTCCCCCGCTCGCCACAGACAGTCAGTCTAAAGAGAAGATGGAGGATGAAAAGCAGAAGAATTGGTCATTCAAAAGTGAGTTTATCTCCATAATCCAAAATCATAATCTTTGTTTTCAGTCAAGTCGTTTTACAGTTATTTTAAGATCAAATAAGAGACAAATATTTTTTTATGAAGTTTTGCACATCATCCAGTAGGACAGTACTGCAGTAAAGATAAAGTGCAGACAGTACAGATAAATTACATTTCATTTATCTCTGAACAGCAATCAACAACGGGCTGTATAAGATTGGGAAGAAGCTGTGCGAAGGAGCATTTGGTTCAATCTATAAAGGCACACATTTGTGCAACGGCCAGAAGGTTTGACTTTTTCCGTTTTTCTTCTGTCTTGTGCTCATGTTTTTAATATCTGTTTGTGTATCTTGTGTTCACTATTTAGTGAACTTGATCTATTGAAACAGACAGACTGATCAAACATGATCTCTATTGTTATAAATGAATGACATGTCTGTTCATCATGAATGCTTTGAGTGATATGATTTAACTGTAATCTGTTTCTGTTGTTCAGGTGGCAGTGAAATATGTCGACAAGGACAAGAACACAGATTACATCAGCATCGTAAGTATTGATTGATATTCAGCTGAAAACATCTTCAACATTGTTTTCTTACACACACGCACGCACGCACGCACGCACGCACGCACGCACGCACACACACACACACACACACACACACTTCTGTTGACTTCAGTTTGTTGAAGACTGAGAGAAATCCTTGTTTGTAAAGTCACCATCTAATCCTGATAAAAACTGTCTTTCTTCCAGCCGGGTTATTCTAAACCCATTCCTCGAGAGATCGCTCTTCTGATTCTTGCCAATGAGGGAGATGATGTTCCAGAGATCGTTCAGCTGCTGGAGTGGCAGGACTCTGAGAAGTATTACGTCATGGTCCTGGACGTCTTCCCTCCCTGCAAAAATTTGAGTGACTTCCTCTTGGATGCAGGGAATCAAATCGCCGAGAAGACAGCGAAATCTATCATGTGGCAGGCGACCAAGGCCGCGTACATGAGCTACAAACGGGGAGTTTTCCACCGAGATATAAAACGGGAAAACTTCCTCATCAACACAGACACCCTAGAAATCAAACTCATCAACTTTGAGTGCGGTGATGTTTATAAGACTTCGGCCTACAGGGACTTCATGGGTATGTTTCATCACTTCACACATGTCTATTATAAACAGCTCTTGATATAAATACTAAGATGACATCATTCAGATTCAGTGCTAAACTATTGCCGACTAATGAATCACATGAAATCTTGTTTCTTCAGGCACAGAGGAATACTTCTGCCCAGAATATTTTAAAATGGGCATGTACCACGCAAAGTCCATGATGGTGTACTCTCTGGGTGTCCTGTTGTTCACCTTGTTTTGCCGGAGATTCCCAGACTCCTTTGACAAGAACCAGATGAAGAACAAGATCTGGTCTATACATGGCTTCTCTAAAGGTGAGATCTTCATCAGGCCGACTGAAATTCTCAATGATATCAAACAGAACAAAATCAGAGCAGATGTGAAGTTTAAAGTGACATTTAGATGAATTGACAGTTTAAGGTTATAACAGACTCTTCTGTGTTTCCTCTCAGAATGCTGCAGTTTAATTGAAGCCTGTCTGGAGGAGAACCCAAAAGAACGCATTCTTCTGGGAAAGATCCACGACCACGCTTGGTTTCAGGTACTGAAGATCTGCTCACATTTATTTCACTGATGTTATTCTCATTCACTGCACAAATATATTCAGATAAAACACCAACTTACTGTTCATTTCAGGACGAACATCAGACAGACCACCAGCAGAATATCATTCAGAATCCAGCCAATAATGAATCAGTTAATAGACTTTCAGAAGGAGAGATTCCACTCCCGCTCGCCACAGATAGTCAAGCATCAGAAAGAGATGTTCGACTCCCGCTCGCCACAGGCAGTGAACCATCAGAAGCAGAGATTCGACTCCCGCTCGCCTCAGGCAGTGAAGCATCAGAAAGAGAGATTCGACTCCCGCTCGCCTCAGACAGTGACGCATCAGAAGGAGAGATTCTACTCCCCTTCGCCACAGGCAGTCTGGGGGGAAGATGGAGGATGAAAAGCAGAAGAATGAGTCGATCAAAAGTGAGTTTATCTCCATAATCCAAAATCATAATCTGTGTTTTCATTTGAGTCGTTTTACAGTTATTTTAAGATCAAATAAGATAAATATTCTTGAAATAGTTTTTGATGAAGTTTTGCACATCATCCAGTAGGACAGTACTGATAATGCTTGACATTTAATTTATCTTTGAACAGAAATAAACTCCTGGCAGTATAAGATTGGGAAGAAGCTGGGTGAAGGAGGATTTGGTGCCGTGTATGAAGTCACGCCGCGCGTTTGAGCAACTGCCGGAAGGTTTGACTTTTTCTGTTTTGTGCTCATGTTTTTAATATCAGTTTAATTCAGTCGTGTCTGCACAAAAATCCAGAAGAACGTTTGCTTCTGGAAAATATCCTTGAGCACGTCTGGTTTCAGGTACTGTGATTTATTCTCAAGAGTTTTCTGGTCATCTGCTTTAATGACTGTGATGCTGTATGTTTTGATTTTTGTGTTTGACTAGTATTAATGAGCAGTTTGTTTGTTTCAGGATAATGATGGTTTACGGTTTTAAGGTGATGACATAAGTATAAAGACAGCAACAGAACTCCCCAGAATAACCCAGAGCACTAAAATACACTTCAAAACAACATAGTTGAGTATAGGGCTGGGTATCGATTCTGATGTTCCGATTCGATTCCGATTCACAAGCTCTCGATTCGATTCTCGATTCAATTGTTCGATTCGATTCAAGTCAGTGATTATAGATTTAATTCAAACGAAATGAAGCTGTGTATTAAACTTTAAACACACTTGGGTATATTAACAGAACAGTCGCATACGGTTATTTTACATTTAAGATACAGTATAATAACAAACAAAATTGCACAAAAATAGCTGTAAAGAGAGGCTGCAATCATGTGAACCGCTGCCTTTTATGTGAAGGTGATGATAAGTTTGACGACACAAACACATCCGCCATGTTAATGAAGCAGTGAATGACCGATACTCTCCCTGTTGTAACATCCACCTGTTGTAAGGAGAAAAGTGACATCTAGTGGATAATAGTAGCAATAACATTCACGTTAATGAATGTTCAGTGCTTGTGGAAATATAAAAGAAAAAAATCGATTCACGACTTTTGAGAATCGATATTGAATCGACCGCATTAAAAATTTTTTTATCTATTTTTTGCCCAGCCCTAGTTGAGTACACTTCGATCTTCTGAATTTTATCTTAAAAACTAAAGAATAATGTTTTCTATATCAAGTAGAAAATGTTCGTGTGAAAAATAGATTTAAATTTAAATACATTTAAGTGTGTTTTAGTGCAAGTTTTCACCTGTGTAAAAAGAGAAAAGAAAAGGGGAACAGTCATGGCACCATAAGGCCATCGAGTGGCGCACTCACACCCCTTTTTTGTGGGTTCTCAGAGTGTGACCCTTGATCAACGCGTCAAACATGTTGAAGATATCTCATTTCGTTTAAAAGTTATAAGCATATACTGTATACTCAGAAAACCCCCAAAATTACCCACGTCGAACTTGCGCTTTTTGCGCTCAAACCCCTAATAAAAATCTTGGTAATACAATAGATTTCTAACGCTTTGCGCTATAATAATAAACTCATGACGTGCCTTTTTTATCCATTAAATAAAACTATTTAAAACAAGTCTGGCTTCAGGAGGCTCATTTTAAACTGTACTTTTATATAAAGCTTAATGGTCGTAATACATTTCTTCCTTTCCTTTTGCTTTACTAAAGAGTACAAAAATTATTTTTACAAAATATAGAATTGTTTAAAACAGTCTATAAATGTCCATGTTCGTAATGGTGGGCTTTATTGGTTTTGATATCGACTTAGCTCTTTAAATTTAATTGGCCAACGTGGTGGACACCGGTGGTCAGGGAAGCCGTCCAACTGAAGGAGTCCTTCTTGGATATGTTATTCCGGAAGACTCCGGAGGCGGTTGCAAGGTACCGACAGGCTCGAAGAGTGGGGTAGTGATTTCCCAGTTTAAAAAGGGAGACCTGAGAGTGTGTGCCAATTACCGCGGTATCACACTTCTCAGCCTCCCTGTTAAAGGACACAGTCTTTTTTGGGTGTGTAACAATAGATGTTTATGTTTCTAATAAAAAAAACGCTTTATATTTCACATATTTCAAGTCTATTGTTCATCGCTGTCCCACTTCTCACAAAACGACTGGATTTCTTCCGGTCTATATAAAGTCCCTCCTTCCGAAACGCTCTGATTGGTAAAGCTGACCAGGTCTTTCGTGATTGGCTTCCGCTTCTCAGGCTGTGATTGGTCTGTGCTCCTCTCACGTGTATTCATAAACTTTGGCTTTTAGTAATAAACAGTAACAATGGTGTCAACTTCACTATATCAGTCAAAAACATGCGGATCGATCGAAGTGTAATGGAGGTCTGCTAGTGCATGTGCAAACGTCAATCTTTGTAAGAGATCACACATTTTTTCCTACTATGGCAAGGGGAATGACACCGGACCGATTGGGTCAGACCGGTTATATTAAATAACACTAATAACAGAAGCGTTAGTTTTGCCTTTTTATATTGGACCCGAGTTGGATAATAAAACAAGCAGATTGACCAGGAGACATTTGCAAGCAGGACTCCAAAGGACGTTTCATAGAAGTGTTTTAGAGGTAAGCGCACACACACAATATCAGTGTGTTACACAGAACAGCTTTCACAGCGGATGTTAAAGTCATGGAAGCTGTTATTTGACCGTTGGTTATCTTAGAATGTGTGTTTCTGAATTCTTATGACCAGCTGTAGGACTGTGATGAAAGTGAAAGTAGTTTAGCGCGTAGCTCAGTCAAATGTTTACAATCTCTGATAACCGAACACTACTCCGGGGCTCTTCCTCTTCTCTAAGGAAGGTCTCACCCATTTTTTGGCGTATTCCTTTGGGCGGAGGTTATTAAAAGCCCTCTAAATAGTGACATCATGTACACGGGAAGTAGAGGGCTGTAGTCCGATCCAGCCATTCTCTGTAGTCCTTGAAAAGCGAATTCTGTTAAAGACAATGTCTCGCTTGGCACTGAACTTTGAGCTTTATCATTTTGCAGGTATTATTTATGCTCTAACAGCAACATTACACACTAACTAAAGGTTGAAAAATGCGATCGCGGGGAATGTGCTCTTTAAAGTCTACTCCAAGGTGCTGGAAAGGCGGGTGCAACCGATCAGATTGAAGAGGAACAATGCAGATTCCGTGAGGGGCTCCCTTCTTAGGGCAATCCAATCCCTCTACGTCCAAAGCGAGAGCTGTGTCCGGGTTTTCGGCAATAAGTCTGACTTGATTATGGACAGGACATCGAGGTGTAGTCTTGGTGGGGAGGGGTTGTGGTTCGGTGGCCTGAGGATTGATCGGGTATCACTGCTTTTTGCAGATGATGTTGTATTGATGGCACATTCGGTCCATGACCTGCAGTACTCACTGGATCGGCTTGCAGCCGAATGTGAAGTGGTTCACAAGTGAAAGGACCACGGAGAAGGAGATTGGCCAGAGAATCGGAGTAGTGGGGGTGGTACTGCAGTCGCTTTATTGCACCGTTGTGACGAAGAGAGAGCCGGTCAATTTTTGTTACTACCCTCATCTATGGTTGTGAAGGATGGGTCATGACCGAAAGAACTAGATCGCGGGTATAAACGGCCAAAATGGGTTTCCTCAGTAGGGTGGCGGGCCTCTCCCTTAGAGATAGAGTGAGAAGTTCAGCCATCTGTGAGTTACTCGGAGTAGAGCCGCTGCTTCTTTATGTTGAAAGGACCCATTTGAGGTGGTTCGATGTCTCCCTAGGGAGGTGTTCCAGGCACGTCCAGCTGGGAGGAGGCCTCGGGGAATACCCAGGACTAGGTGAAGACATTATATCTACACATTGGCATGGGAACGCCTCAGGATCCCCTAGTCAGAGCTAGTTATTGTGGCTCAGGAAAGGGAAGTTTTGCGTCCCCTGCTGGAGCTGCTGCCCCCGCGACTCGACCCTGGATAAGCAGTTGGTGATGATGATTTTTTACGTATCCGAGTGCAGAGGTGGGTAGTAACGCGCTACATTTACTTTGTTACATTTACTTGAGTAACTTTTTGGAAAATATGTACTTTTAAAGTAAAATTAAAATCTGTACTTTTACTTCGTTACATTGCGTGACGTTCCTTCGTTCCTTCATTTTAAAATATGCATTTTAAAACGCGTTGTTTATTTCAAGGTTGTCGTCTCTTTTTACGGGCATTCCCGAGTGATTGATTCTTTTGAGTCGATTCCTTTGAAAGCATTAATTGAACAATGGGCAAAACTATTTGAATAGGCTAATTAATCAGTTCAAATGATTTGTTCAGTTCGCAGCACGATCTGAATCATCTGAAGCAGGATTACTCACCCCTCGTAGCGCGAAACTTAAGGACACGCAGGACACAAAGAGCGTTGGATGAAGTGGATATGAATCTATATCTATACAATCAAAACTGCAAATGTGCCGTATGTTTGCCAGCAATGATAAATGCCCGCCATATGCGCGCACCCGCTCGATCTGTTCGTCAGACGCAGCGTTACCTGTCAGACACAGAGACGTGGAGCCTCTTTCTTCCTGGGCATAAGTTGCACGTTACATACACATTCCTTGTGTTTCACCATAGCGAGGGAAAAAAAGTGCTTATACTGTATATCCAGTTTGCAAAAGCAACATTTGAACTTGCCATCGCTCTCTGACTCCTATGCATGGGTGTTCTCTGTGCGACTGTGTTTGTGTGTGAAAACCCGCCCTACTCTGCCTCTGGTTGGCAACAGATGAAAATTTACGTTACCAAAGCCAATCATCATCAGTTATGCGGTTATCTCCCACCCCACTCACACACCAATCAAAATCAGTTGAAAAAAACTTTGCAGGTCCTTTTCTCCTTTGGATGAGAGAGAGCCTACTGCTTCAGTGAGCTCAATTATAGTAACGCTGAATTTTATTGTCAGTAACGGTAACGGCGTTGTAACGGGGGAAACAGTCATTTGTTTGATTACTCATTACTGAAAAAACGAACCCCGTTTATTTATAATGCCGTTATTCACATCACTGGTTATGAACAGCAGATACCCTAACTATTCTCCATCTGTTTTTCTGTTTCTATCTCTGCTCGTGATGATCATCACAAGTTATCTAGAAATACCTGCAGCTCCAGTTTGGATCCAAACTTCAGATGATCTCAATGAGGTGATGCCAGCACTGGATCTTCATACAAAACTGTAAGGTTTTACATTCATAATCATCTCTATCATCACATGAATTTTGATAATTGTGAATGTTATAATGTTTACATTATTACAGCTGTGTATAAGTGATAATGCAGTCAGAATAAACCCTGACAACGTGATGATCTACTGAAGGGCTTTATTTTGAGATAACAACCGTTTCACAGATTAAAACCTTGTGATTTAACCCAGAATGATTGTGTGTAACGAGGACGGGAGTCTCTGAGGCAGTCTCACTCGGAAGTTTCGCGCTATGAGGAGTGAGTAATCCTGCTTCTGATGATTCAGATCGTGCTGCGAACTGAACAAATCATTTGAACTGATTCATTAGCCTATTCAAATGGTTTTGCCCATTGTTCAGTTAATGCTTTCAAAGGAATCGACTCAAAAGAATCGATCACTCGGGAATGCCCGTAAAAAGAGATGACAACCTTGAAATAAACAACGCATTTTATAATGCATATTTTAAAATGAAGGAACGAAGGAACGTCACGCAATGTAAGTTATGTAACGAAGTAAAAATACAGATTTTCTATTAGAAATTTACTCAAGTAAGAGTAAAAGTACACACTTTTAATTTTACTTGAAAAGTACTATACATATTTTCCAAAATGTTACTCAAGTAAATGTAATGAAGTAAATGTAGCGTGTTACTACCCACCTCTGTTAGTGAGCACTTCTCATATGGCGAGATAATCCATCCACCTCACAGGTGTGGCATGTCAAGATGCTGATTAGACAGCATGATTATTGCACAGGTGTGCCTTAGGCTGGCCACAAGAAAAGGCTACTCTAATATTAAAGCAATAAGCCCCAAGAAGCAGTGGGTTACAGTGCATTTTATAACAGCTAAGGGCGTTGTGGCACGACGGGAAGCGGAGTGCCTAAAACCCCGTAGCTGTTATAAAATGCACTGTAACCCACTGCTTCACGGGGCTTATTGCTTTTATAAAACGGTTATTCCATATGCTTAGCAAGGTTTCATAAAATAAAGTAAATAAAATGATATTTAGGCTATGTGGTGCGGTCAGCCGTTATATATTGAGGTATTTTATAACGGCTTAGAACTCCGCTCAGCCAATCAGAATCAAGGACCAGAACTGACCGTTTTATAAGTGCAGTTTTACTGTTTTGGGGGATCCGAAAACCAGTCAGTATCTGGTGTGACCACCATTTGCCTCACGCAGTGCAACACATCTCCTTCGCATAGAGTTGATCAGGTTGTTGATTGTGACCTGTGGAATGTTGGTCCACTCCTCTTCAATTGTTCAGTGTATTTTGCTTGCTGTCAAGTTACGGGCTGTATCCCACAAAAAAGCCTAAGCTAGATTTTAACGTTGTCTTGTTATCATATGTGACCCTGGACAACAAAACCAGTCTTAAGTAGCACGGGAACATTTTTAGTAATCGGCAAAAATGCATGGTATGGGTAAAAATTTACGATTTTTCTTTTTGCCAAAAATCATTAGGATATTAAGTAAAGATCATGTTCCATGAAGATATTTTATAAATTTCCTACAGTAAATGTCTAAAAACTTTATTTTTGTGAGTGGATGGCCTGCTACAGTGCCTCAGATTAACAACTTCAAAGGCGATTTTCTCAATATTTAGATTTTTTTGCACCCTCAGATTCCAGCTTTGTAAATAGTTGTTGTTCCGCCAGATAGTGTCCTATCCTAACAAACCATATATGAATAGAAAGCTTATTTCTTCAGCTTTCAGATGATGTAAAAATCTCAATTTCAAAAAATTGACCCTTAAGACTGGTTTTGTCGTCCAGGGTCACATATAAGGTAAAGGTCAATCTTTATACCCATTTACAGGGTTAGGTAGTAATAAGAGTACTAATGTAAAACAGTTGTTATTAGCCAAATTGTTATTGTTGATACTGTATGTCTTATGAAGGTCTTCAGTAACTTTCCATTGTTATGTATTACCACTGTGTTTTTTTTCTGGGGACATGTCTTACTCCATGCCCTCCACTCCCCAAAAGCCTTGAAAAATAAAGATGAGAATCAACTATCCTGTCTGTGTATCTTATTTTGATATCTATGTCAATAGATCTTAATGTAGAACACTGTACATTATGAGATAATGTATAGAATATACTATATAATAATTAGCATAATACATATGCGTTTATCTAACATTTCCATCACCCACAAAATTATCAAGAAAAGCTTGAATTGCCAATCCATGCTCTTCTCTTCTACATGGCCTTTGAAAGGTCATAGACTTTATTGCTTGTCATGATGTGTATCAGCTTTTGAGGGGTTTATTTGACTTTGGTATTACAATAGTTTTCTATCTCACCAGTAAATCAATAAATATCATCCAGTCATTGGAACATCTAAGATAATTATGATAAGATGAAGAGCGGGCGACACTCGAAAGTTAGAAATGCATCCAATTGATTACATTACCAAAGATAGCCATGTCCTTGTATTGACCGCGTTATGATAACTTCTAATTTCATGACATAAAAGCTGTCTTTATGGATGTAGACACTTGTTTATAAGTTTTCATACTCCGGGTTAATTCACCCAAATAAACAAATGATGTTTGCTGTCATCTTACTATCATGTAAAGAAGGAAACCATGGGATGTAGTTTGCTCTGTTGTGACGCAATAGGTAAGTTGTGTTAGAGCAGGATATGTATCTATTCAAAATGCATTTCTCTGGACCATATGTTGAAATGAACACAGCAGTGATAGTAGAAAGTAATGTAGTGGCCTTTACAAATTCCTCATAAGCAGATGCGTGCCGTTATCTTCGGGTTGTTTTTGCAATACATTGCCCTCAGTGTGAATACAACAGATTTTCTCATCAAACATTGAAGTCTATTTGTGTCTGCTGGGTCAACAACAAAATCAAAACGCAAAACATACCCAATCTGCTTTTTATTCGATATGCCCAGAGAGTTGTTTAGGACATCATCTTTCACAGATCAGAGTTGGCACACAATAGAAATCGTACAGTGTGGTGTTAATCTGGTGTTAGAAGTGGTACAAGTGGGAACCAAGTTATTCTACTTGACTGAATATTGGAGAAACAGCAATACACAGGTAAGCTACTTTTTATTAAAAATTTCTACATGATTTACAAGAGGTAAAAAGTTGGTTACTTTCTATCCTAGACAATGCCAAAAAACTTAAACAAATTAAATGTTTTTTCCTTACGTTTAAAACGTCTTGGTTATGGATGTAACCTCGGTTCCCTGATGGAGGGAACGAGACGTGTCGAACCGACAGAATGGGGTTTGTCTTGAGAACCTATCATCTTCTGAGTATTTAGAAAAGGCCAATGAAAATTTGCGAATGAAATTTGCATGCCGGGCTCCTCCCCGGATGTCCGGGTATAAGAGGGAAGCCGGCGTGCTCATCATCCACCTGTTGCTCTGAGGAGCCTAAAGCATCCTCCCCCGACCACTGGGGTGGGCGGCCAGTGTTGTGGCATGAGGGACACAACGTCTCGTTCCCTCCATCAGGGAACCGAGGTTACATCCGTAACCAAGACGTTCCCTTTCTGTCGGTCTCTCGACGTTGTGTCGAACCGACAGAATGGGGTTCCTATGGAAAACGCCACAGCACTGAGCCGCGTCACAATCTCTGCAGAGTGACGTTGACTGGCCCGGGGCGAGTCAGACGAAACGCTACCGCGAAATTATGACCCTCCAGTGGAGAGGAAGGGGGACCCAGAGCTTTACACAAAGTTGGGAAGCCCCTATCACCAGCCGTCACGGGCGGAGGCCTAGTTCTCTAAATGGCGAGAAGCCGCCCGGCACCGTACGGGCCACTGGGTAAGCATTATTCCCCCCTGGGGGAAAAACGATGCAGAGGCCACTACCTACTGTAGGGAGGGATAGTGGAGACACCACATGGTCTCACCATAAGAGGAGAACTCATGGGAAGAAAGTGCGGACTGCAGGAGTTAACTGCAAGGTGGGAGTCCACCTAGGGAGGTCATGGGTTGCCGAGGTGGGAACCATTCATGAGGATACATCAGACGGAACAGCCCACGGAGGGGGGGGGTTACCACGTCTGGAGTACTAGGTCCGGTTAGAGCCATCTGGGAGATAACTCAACTGTTCCCCGGCCTAAGGGGGCAGGGCTGCTCTGCCCAGCCTGTCCCCTGGAAGGGTGCTTAGTGATGGATGGAATGCCTGTTCTTTACCCAGTGGGGGAAAGAGTGGAGGCGTAATAGCTGCTGACCCCCCTAAGGAAGGGGGAAGGGCTTTCGCAGGCGTACGCCCTACCAGCTGCCGGTCCCACACCTTGCCAGGATGTGGGCTGACACCAGTTCCGCGCGTAGGTATTAGAACCTCACGGAGTTGTTGGGCATAGCCCAACCCGCAGCTCTGCAGATGTCTGCCAGAGAGGCGCCCTGAGCCAGACCCCACGAGGGGTGTGCCTCACTCCCAACGGGCAGGGGCGAAATGAGATCGGTATGCCCTAACGATGGCATCCACGATCCAGTGCGCCAGCCTCTGTTTGGAGACAGCCCTCCCTTCTGCTGACCTCCGAAACAGACAAAGAGCTGCTCAGAGCTTCTGGGCTCTGCGTGCGGTCCAAGTAGAGGCACCGTGTGCGTACTGGACACAACACGGATAGGTTGGGTCTTCCTCCCCGGTGGGGAGCGCCTGCAGGTTCACCACCTGGTCTCTCGGGAGAGTGGTGGGAACTTTGGGCACGTAGCCGGGGCGGGGTCTCAAGATAACGTGAGAATCCCGGCCCCGAGTTCTAGGCAATCTGTGGACACGGAGGGTGCTTGCAGATCCCATACCCTCTTTATCAAGACTGAGAAAGAGCGGCAACCCGGAGAGGCTCGAAGGGGGCGGGGCCTCTTGGGGCCCGCCACCTAGGTCGCAAGAGGGTACGGAGCGCAGATAAGGTGGTCACCCTCTCGCGCCCCTTAGGAACCTAATGACCAGGTCATGCTGTCCCAGAGGCTACCCAGCACTTGGGTCATGATGAGCGGCCGTAGCGGCTACATACATTCCCAGTGTGGAGGGGGAGAGGTTACTCCCCAGTCTCTCTTGAGGAAGGGACAGCTCGTACCCGACCGAGCAACTCCGCGGGTCTTCTCGCCGAGAAGAGCACCAGGACGAGAAGAGGCGCCACCTATGGGCGTATAGCCACCCAGTGGCCGAAGCCCTAGCCTGAGTGACGTCCCAACCAGACCGGGGGTGGGTCACTCAGGATCTCCTCGTCCCGTCCAGACATGGAGAACAGGTTTTGCCTGGGATGCTGTAACATGCCCCTTCCCCTGGGGAAGCAGTTCGCCAGGGGGAGCGGCCAGGGGGGAGTTGTTGTCAGAGCCTCAGCTCCGAGAACCATGTCATGGTTAGGCCAAAGGGGCGTAACTAGTACCACTTGATGCTCCTCTTCCCTGGCCTTGAACAGGACCTGTGCAATGAGGCTCACTGGGGGGAAGCGTACTTCCGCTTGTCCCGCGGCCAGCTGTGCGCAAGGGCATCTGTGCCGAGGGTCCTCGTACAGGGAGTACCAAAGCGGACAATGGGTGGAGTCCGGGGAGGCAATAGGACCACCTGTGCCTGGCCGAACTGCCCCAAATGATCCGGCTGCGTGGGGATGGAGTCGCCACTCTCCGCGAGGCGTCGACTGACGAGAGAGCGCATCAGCTGTCTGGTTCAGGACGCCTGGGATGTGTGTGGCTCGCAGGGAACTGATCACCTGCTGACTCCAGAGGAGGAGGCGCCGGGCGAGTCATGTTAGCTGCTGTGAGTGAAAGATATATGCCACAGCAGCTGTGCTGTCCGACCGGACCAGCACGTGCTTGCCCTGCACGAGAGGTAGTAGCCTCCTCAATGCAAGTAGCACAACCAACAACTCTAGGCAGTTGAAATGCCAACGCAGGCGGGGGCCCGTCCACCACCCCGATACTGCTTGCCCGTTGCACACGGCACCCCAACCTTGCAGCGAGGCATCCCAAAGGGGACCCCTGTCCGCAAGAAGGTCATGGAGACCAGGGGGTTAGGGTGTGTCGGCATAAAAGCGTGTGACCATACGCCTGCTGCCGGTGTGCCACGCTCTCCAAGGAACTTCGGTCGTATGTGCATCGACCCGAGGGGGACCACCCCCGCCGAGGATGCCATGTATCCCAGGAGCCTCTGAAATTGTTACAGGGGGACCGCTGACTGTCTGAGCTTCAGGCAGTTCAACACTGATCGGGCACGCTAGTCAGTCGCAGTGCCTCTGGGAGGCCGCGTGGGTGCGGGCTTCCTCGTCGCGGGTCTCGCGCCCCCTGCGGGGGGTGAGCGGGGCCGCTCGTGAGGACAGAGTCAAGTTCCATACCGAGAAAGAGGACGCTCTGCACCGGGGAGAGCTTGCTCTTCTCAGTTGACCTGTAGCCCCACTGATCTAGGTGCCGGAGCACCAGGTCCCTGTGTGTACACAACAGATCTCGAGAGTGCGCCAAACTGAGCCAGTCGTCGAGATAGTTTAGTACTCGCACATCTCCTTCCCTAAGGGGAAGGAGGGCGGCTTCCACGACCTTCGTAAAGACTCGTGGAGACAGGGACAGACCGAAGGGGAGGACCCTGTACTGATATGCCCGTCCCTCGAACGCGAACCGTTGGAACGGCCGATGTCGAGGGAGGATCAAGACATGAAGTACGCGTCCTTCAGGTCGATTGCCATGAACCAGTCCTGACACCTGACGGACGTCAGGATGCGCTTCTGCTTGATCAACCTGAAAGGCAGCTATTGTGTAGGTGCCTGTTCAGAACACACAGACCCAAGATAGGG